>NW_026000051.1:5961121-6032219 GCF_001458135.2 Marmota marmota marmota
CCAGCACTTGTTGTTGTTTGACTTCATGATGGCTGCCAATCTTACTGGAGTGAGATGGTATCTTAGGGTGGTTTTGATTTGCATTTCTCTGCTAGAGATGGTGAGCATTTTTTCATGTACTTATTGATTGATTGTATGTCCTCCTCTGAGAAGTGTCTGTTCAGGTCCTTGGCCCATTTGTTGATTGGGTTATTCGTTTTCTTATTGTTTAATTTTTTGAGTTCTTTGTATACTCTGGATATTAGGGCTCTATCTGAAGTGTGAGGAGTAAAGATTTGTTCCCAGGATGTAGGCTCCCTATTTACCTCTCTTATTGTTTCTTTTGCTGAGAAAAAACTTTTTAGTTTGAGTAAGTCCCATTTGTTGATTCTAGTTATTAATTCTTGTGCTATGGGTGTCCTATTGAGGAATTTGGAGCCCGACCCCACAGTATGTAGATCATAGCCAACTTTTTCTTGTATCAGACGCTGTGTCTCTGATTTGATATCAAGCTCCTTGATCCATTTTGAGTTAACTTTTGTGCATGGCGAGAGAAAGGGATTCAGTTTCATTTTGTTGCATATGGATTTCCAGTTTTCCCAGCACCATTTGTTGAAGATGCTATCCTTCCTCCATTTCATGCTAATTTCCCAAGGCTGGCCTCCAACTTGTCATCCTCCTGCCTTAGCCTCCTACATCACTGTGATTACAGACATGTGCCACCACATCCAGCAAGTTTCATATTTTTATACAACCTAAATAAAAATAAATAACAAAACTATAATATTAATGAAGTATTAATTAATAACCTCAATGCTGATGTTTTCCTGAAATTAAATTGATGATGTTGGGTTCAATGAATGCTAAATGTTTTTCTTGTCGACTTGAGTCTTTTGATTTTCATATGAAATATATTACCTAATTATTTGTTCTTTTAAACAATGAATCTATTTTTAACTATCAGAACATGATTCTAATGGGCCAACAGATTTATAGTGTATCTTTCCCAAATTTTAAATATTCTGTACTAGGAAAGTCTTCTTTGCCTTTGTCCCACCATACTTTTTGCTGGTGTAACCAATTCATGTTCGTTCGCCAAGGTTTGTTTCAAAACTAAAGGTCTTACATCTGAAAGCACCCTCATCCCCCTCGCCACGCTCCCATCCCCTGTAAACTAGGATGATTGGTCAACCTACTTTTTGCTGTCGTTGATTGATTTGTATCTAGGTGGGCTCTCTGCCTGATTGATACCTGTGCAGTGTGCCCTGGGCCCCAAAGAGCACAAATTCCTCAGATATCAGCAAGCATGTTCCAGTGGAGAACCTTGCACCCCCTGAGTTCTCCCACCATTTTTCTCTGTTGAACAAACTATTTTTGTATGCAGTTTGCAGTGGCACCATTTGACCTTTACCAAGTCTATTAGTGATGTTGAATAACTCTAGCTGCTGAAACACACAACCCCCAATCTCAACAGCTTATCCCAGGGGTTAGTAAACTTTTTCTAAAAAGAGCTAAATGATAAATATTTTAGGCTTGTGTGTCATATAGTTTCTGTAACTCAACTCTGCCATTGTAGTATAAGAGTACCAACAGACCACACAGAGGCAATGTGCATAGGACAGATTTGTCAACCTTTGGCTTATTCTAGTAAGTTTCTCTCTTATTCACATATGTCTGACCAGAGTCAGGTCGCTCTCCTGGGTATTTCTTCTCTAAGCAGTGATTCACGGTTCCCTTATTATTGTGAAGAAAGAAAAACATGGAAGATTGAGAGTGACCTACATATCTCATATATGTGCTGGGTGTGCATATTTGTATGTGTAGTGACACATCATAGATATAGACATACACTTTGCTTTTAGTTCAGTGATAATCATATATATGATAATCACACATATATGATTTAAATGGAAGAATTACATCTATAAATTTGATTTTTGTTGAGCTAATATCAAAGTTTTAAATTCTCAAATGGCCTGTGAACTCATCTCTTGACTCTTGAACCACAGAAAATGCTGCTGCAAGGATTAATATTGACTCAGACCCTGATATGTAGGAAGTATTACATATTTACTACTCTTATTTCTGTCAGAGATCTTTTTTTAATCATTCTGAATAATTTACACTAAGATATAAATGGACTTTAACCTTCTTTTGGGTTATTTTTTATTGCATAATTAGTATATATTTGTTATTGAAAAATGAGAAAATAGATCTGTGTTTCTTCATACAAAAGAAGATCTTAAGACTGTGGATGTAGTTGAGGGGTAGAACACTTGCCTAGCAGTGCATAAGGCCCTGGGTTTGATCCCTAGCATCACCCCATCAGCCCCGCACCCCCCCCACGCAAAAAAAAAAAGAAATAAAAAAGAAAGAATTTAAAATTTCCCTTCCTTCTATTATGCAAAGATAATTAATACTTATATTTTATAACTGCTTACATTTTAGAAGAGTAACTAGTTAACTTAAATGAATCCTTATGGACAAATGTTCTGTGGGAAAGAATGGAAGTTAGTTGTTTGGGTCTTCCTGGTACGCCTGGATCTAGCCTTTTCAAGGCCCTTTGGCCCCAGGAAAACTCTGGTCCTGGAGTTGTATTTGAGAAAAGAGAATGGATTATTGTAAATTTGTAAATTAGGAGCCTGCTAATGAAAACTGCCTCCTTAACAAATCTCCTGGTGAATTTCTAAGGTATCCATTGTTCTTGATTGATTTTGGATAGAGCAAATATGTTTCTAAACAGGAATCCCTAAGTTTCTAACTACTGATCACTTTAAGCCTAAACACTGAAGATGGCTGGATATTGGGAGTATGGGAGTGGATTGTAGGTAGGGATAGAAGGGAGGGAGAAGGTGGGAGGAATGGGAGGAGTTTGGGCTTATCCAGGCCAGATAAGAGCTGGATCTCAGATGGTGCCCAACATCGGAAGACTTGCTCCTTGCCAGCAAGGATCAAGCCCAAACCTGCTAATTCTCTAGAACATAGTAAGACGAGGGAGGGACCTGCCCTGTCCAACTCCTTCTTCCATCCCCTAGAACAGGGATAATTCAACCAGCAACTGAACTGAGCTCACAAATAGCAATGACAAAAGCAACTGTGATAGGGTTCTTACATTACATTTGTTGATATTAATGTTTCACACCAGGATCATCCTCTAGAATGGGGAAGGGGTTTTAAGGGAAGAAAAATCAAGGCCACTAAAATGGACAGAACCCCTTAGGTTAGAAGTCAGTAAGAACAGTTAAACTGCCTTCCTAAAGTATGTGCTTTCCTTAAAATATTTAATGGATTAGATGAGCGTGGAGAAGGAACAGTTCTAACTAAGAGCTGCGACTGAATGAAATCCAGTTAGGGTTTTGCTAATGAGTAGAGAGCCATTGGATTAAGAGTGGAAGGTCTTTCACCAGAAACTCGGCCACCCACAGGACTCCCAGAGACTGTCTTGCCTTCTCTTGGCTCTGCAACCAAGGGGAAGGTGAGCTCTTTTTCTTAAAGAGTCATGCCGCAGATTCATTGCTCTTTCCTGCATGAGGGCTTTTCCAGAGAGCCTACAGATAAGTTTGCCTTTTTTGATGGTATCTCCAAAGTATACCCTAAGTGATCAAACCTTTGTTAAACAGTGTGTCATTAGCTTGAAGCCTCCTCTGCTCTTAGATGGCATTGCTGTGTGGTCTGGAAAGGAAGAGGAGGGGGAGAAGAAAGCATTTTTACACCAGTTCATGCTACTAACAGACTTCCTTTCATTTATACCTTATAAGAAACTCATTTTTATAACTAATATAAGCTGAGGGTCAGAGAGAGGCACTTCAAGGTCACACAGTTTGGTAAGAGGCAGAGCTAACATAGAATAAGAAATAAAATAAGATATTGGTGCATTCTTTGTAACCAGGCCTGACAACATGTGTGTAAATTATCCTAGTTATTTACTGTTTGCTCCAGTCATAGAGGACTAACTGTGTGTTTCTTTTCATTCTGTCGAATTAGCAAACATTTTCATTGTCCAGATTGTCCTTATGTGTGGAAATGTAACATATGCAGCCTATTTTATTTTGTATTTGCAAATCTGACTTGATTTCCTTTTTGGCAACAGCTACTGTCTAGAGAAAAGAAAAGATTTTTCTTTGTGTCTGTTTATACTGACAGAAATATTGGAGTAAGTAATAAACATGGAAAGCATTAATTACATACTTCTAAGAATTTAAAGGTCAGACAAGCTAAATATGTATGTTTTGCTCACTGGAATGTTTGTCTACTGAAATTGTGCCAGGATATGCTTTGTTCCTACAATAAAGGCACTCATTTTAAATAGCCATCAACTTACTTTGGTATCCAAAAATTATACCAGATTGTGCTTTAGTCACTATATCTCTTAAAAGTTTAGGGCCCATATTTCTGATGTGAATGTGATTTGTTTCATAATACACCCTCTTTGGCCATGTTTCGTTACTTTGTCTCATTTTGATTTCTTCTGTTCTCCCCTCAGCTTACTTGGAGTCTGTCAGCTGCTGCTATGTACATGTCAGACTCGTGGCTTGTAATGTTTATTAATACAGTGTCAGTCTTGCTGCTGAAAAAACTGTGATGCTTCTCAGAAGGTTGCAATAGAAGGAAGCGTTTGATTTCCAGATTCTGTCTGCACTGCATGGTGAATACATTCTCAGATGTTATGCAGTTCACTGACCTGACAGTTATGGAACCCCGCCTGGGACCCCATTTCAGCAGGACATATTTGAACAGAAACAGTTTGCAAAACTTTACACACTTAAACTCCTGCCAAGGCAAACTGTTAGCCACTTGAGTTTGTTATAAATACCCAGTGGCAGTGGTTGGAAGTAGCCCACGGTGTGTTTTATATTCTGAACTGAATGTGAATGTCTTTGCGGTTATATAGAGTAGTAAATAATTGAGTTTGATTAGGGAGAGGGACCTCATTATCCCCCACCTGTGCCCAGCTGGAAGGGGAGGGTCGAAATGAAGCCATTAGCTGTCTCTCTTACTGGCATCTCAAAGAGCTCAAATACATCTGTGTCTTATTTTCTTTTCTGGCACAATCAGTCGAGCAAGCTAAGCAGGCATGACCGGATTTGGCAAGTCCCAAGGACTCTGGCAAAGATACACAAGGAGAAGGCGGAGGGCAGTCATTTTGGCTTCTCACTGCCCATTAGTCTAGCGAGTTATGTTTTTGGAAAATGTCTGTTTTGAAAAAGAGTACTTTGTCCAATGTCAAACATCACATGCTCACACAATGCGCTTTGATCTTTTTAAAAAAATTTGGTCAATGCAAGGGGAAACAAACTGTGGCATTCACACTCGTATGAACTCTCTTTATGGATAAAGTAATACCCGAAGGACTTACTTTAACGCAGGCATGCTGCAGTTATTACAAGGCTTTCTCTTGCTCATATGTTTTCATCTTCTATCTTGAAGTGCTAGGGAATGAACATGCATAGAAGTGGGACCAGAGCAGGACGGGACCAGAGGAGTGCATCTTCAGCATTGTGCATCTTCAGGACTAGAGGACTAAGCGATGTTCATGGCAGCCTTGTCCCACCTCTAGAAAAGGAGACTGTGGCTCATGAAACGTGGCAACTCCAAGGTCTTTCAAGAAAGGCTCATGTAGGATGTGGGGGTGATCTGGCCGTAACATCTGTCACCCCATCTATCACCAGAGCTGATTTGGCTGATTTGGCTGAGCTGGCTAGTTAAGCAGGTGTCCCCTTCCTCCTTCACTGTTCCATATTCGACCCTCCCAAAGCTGCGCACTCGGTCAGAGAGTATGACCTTCCCCAATAGAGAAGGACTGTCCTTCGGTCAAGGGTATATGTGTAGCTGTGTGCCCCTGCTAGAACCTCCAAACAAGCTCTCAAGAAAGGATCTTATAGGTTGTGTAGTTAGTCTGAGAGTCAGGACATTTATAATCAAAATGAATTTGTTGAAGGGGAGGTCAACAAATTTTCCATGGGTTGGTCAGTTTTCTAGTCTGAAGGATGTGCTTTCTGGAAGTCTCTTCTTTCACCAAGTCCCTGCGCCTCCTTTCTGAGCTGTTGAGGGGTTAAAACAGGTTTCAGAGTCTTGCCATCCTAGGGTTAAGGCTCCTGCACGACTTGTTAGCTATGTAGCTCCTTAACCTGGCCAAACCTCAGCTTCCCTTGCTGTCACACAGGACCAGTAATAGCACCTACCTTTCAGGGAGGGTTATGTAAATAAAGTAAGTGTTCAGTAAATGTTGACTTACCATTGTCTCTCATTACATATTACTTCTCTGTATATGAAGAAAAGTCTGTAAACTCTAATATATTAGTTGTTGCTTAATTAAATATTTCTTCTCTGAGAGGCATTGTGGTAAGCACTTTAGAAGTACAGTCTTTCAGTCCATGAATTATCATCATCCACATTGTCCATGAGAAAATGAAGTCAGAGTGATTATGTTGTTTACCCAATGAAGGCAGAGCTGGGACTTCAAACCAGCCACTTTATTCCAGATCTGGCTGCACTCTGCTGCCTTCTGGTGTTGCCACCATCTTTCTTGGCATGCCGTAACCCTTGCAACAGTGTTTGAGACATCATCCCCACTGGAAAGCTTCTCTAACTCCCCTCACCTGCGTGTGGCTGGATCAAGAGCCCCCAAGTCTCAGCAAGACCCTGAGATTGTCTCTGACTTTGTGCTGATCACAGAGAATTATAATAATTTGTTGGCTTCTTTGACTTTTGCTTCCACTGGACTGTGCTACCTAGTTAGTAGCCATATTTTATATTTCTGGATCCAAAATAGGATCATTAAAGAAGAATGACCTCAGGTGAATTACCTGATGCTGCCGGCTTCAGTTTCTGTAAAATGCTATAATAATATGTATTTTAGGATTGTGTGTGTGTGTGTGTGTGTGTGTGTGTGCACGCGCACACACTTAAAACAGCACTAGGTACATAGTAAACTTCAATAAATAGTAATTGTGGCTATTATTTTTGTGATTGGTAACCAAGGGGCATTGTTAAACATGAACAGTGTATATAGTGTGCTGATCAGAAATCTCTTAATTAACCTCACTGAATTTCTCTGCCCCACAATGAATTTTGACTTCCATCATCTCCATCCACGACAAGTGAGTTAAGTCAAGTTAGAGTACACCAGTGGTTTACTCTCTCAAAAAGGAAGGCTGTGGGGCTGGGATTGTAGCTCAGTGGTAGAACACTTGCATAGCATGCGTGAGGCACTGGGTTCAATTCTCAGCACTGCATGTAAATCAATAAATAAAAAATAAAGGTCCATCAACAACTAAAATAATATTTTCTTTTAACAAAAGGAAGGCTGTGTAAATGGAGCCCCAGCGTACTCTCCTTTGATCCTCAGGGAAGTTTTGCTTCCTGGGCCATTACTTGCTGATAGTGCCCCTAAATGTTGCCACCAAGCCCAGCAAATCAACACATTTTACTGCTCCATTGTTACCAGCTACATGCAATCAGTATTGAGATCTATTCCTCCAGTAAGCAATCTCTGTATAGGAGCATTAAATCTCTGTATAGGAGCATTATGGGACCACACGGAGCCTCTTCTCTTGAGGTGGTGACTTGGATCTTGGGGGTCAAAGAGAACTAACATTAGGAAACGTCTTTGACCAAGTGCCGGCCTTAGTGCCAGGTGCTTGGCATTTGTTGTATATATCAGCCTCATGGCAGTTCTGAGGGGAAGTCGCTTCCTTGTTTCCTGGACGCAGCTGAGGGAAGCATTTAGTCAGCCATGGAATCAGGATTTCAGTCAAAGGGCTTTAACTCCCAGCCCATGTGTTTTCCTCTCCAATATGTTGCCTTCCCACTTGGGTTCTGGTTCCAGATCTATAACCATACAAAGAACCTATGCTTTTCAGATGAATATCTGGGCCCCTGTTTTCTGTGTGTCTTGGGCACCTCTGGTTTCCTGCTTTGTGGAGAAATGCTCCTGTGTTGGGTTAATGCTAGTGTCAGAACTTCCCTATGGCAACTTAGAGGATTTGCACGGGCACAGAGCGAATTCCTCAAGTGAGTAATCTCTTTTTAAAATGCCCGTACATTTTTCAGTGGTTACAGACTTGACAGGGCCTAGCTTTGAATTGACTGAAGCACTCCTGGCAGCATTTAGTCAGCTCCCTGAAGTGGAGTTTCATCTTGGACTAGCACAGGCAGCCCAGGAGCGGTGGAATGCCCTCCTCTGGGAAGCAAGCTGCCTGTCTACAAGGGGAGCAGTTTCTGAGCCAAGAAACTGGGTCTGTATATGGCCTGCCGGTCCGTCTGAGCTGGTCACCTGTGTGCAGGTCACAGCCCAGGGGAAGGAAGGTGGGACTAGTAGCACACATTTGCTTCAGAACCATTGTCTTCTCAGTCTCAGATCCAAAGCCTTCCATGAAATAAGAGTGGCTTTAAAAGATGTATTTCAAAAGACTTTTCAGAAAGCCCATAAAAAACCCTAGATGTAAAGAAATGAGGCATAAAACCCAGACTGTTTGGAAGTCAAGCTGAAAATTGGGGTAGCAAGTCTCCATTTCCACTTATTAAATGGAAGAATAACTTAACAGTAGCATCCAGATGGATTCTGAGAACTCTTTGGTTTTAGAAGCCTTTAGGTGTTTTACTCAGAAGCCCAAGTGCTGCCCACTTGAGCCCCTGCAGTGCTGCGGAGGAGGCACAAGAGCCAACATCTGTGCTGGTCTGGGGGACAAGGAGTGGAGTGTGGGAGTGACTCGAGGAAACTTTCATTAAGTCTGGTGTAGTGTGCATTGTGCGGGGCAGAGCCTCTTTCTCCTCTTAATGTGCAGGTTTTTACAGAAATGGAACCCCAGAGTGAGATACTGCACACTCGCAAAGGCACATTCCGAGTGCCGTGCGTGCCCCTGCCCGTTGCTCTTGTTTTCATTTTCCTCTCGTGAACCTTGCTACCCTGGCTTCAGCACGGAGGCTGTAAAGGAAGATGGAGAGCCGAGTTACCTCAGAATGATCACTATCGTTAACATTCACGGGTGGTTCACTTATCATTCCTGACTGCACAGACATGGCAGCCGCTCGGAAGCGTCCGCAGGTGTAGCATGGTGATACATATTACATTGTGCCACAATGGATTTATGTATTCTGTAACAAAAGAAAAGTGTAATGAAAAAATACAGAAGGTAATCCTTTATTCCTCCACCACACAATTTATCAGTAATGCCTGTGGATGGTAAGTGCCAGGGATTTCCTCTGCTTGCTTTAACCTTGTCACCTAGGTACGTTTTGGTAAAATGACAGAAAAATACAGACTGGGGATTTTCCTCTGTTCAAAAATATTTTAAAAGGACACTTTTAATTTATGGACGTTAGTCCAAACACAAGGCTTCCTTTTGAGCTTTTAGTCTGCCTTTGCTGAAAAAGATGAACACCTTGGCTTGAGGTAAGAATATCAGCCAGTAGCAGATCAGGAAAGAAAGAAAGCATTTTATAAGCAGACTCAGATCTACAGTACTTGAAGTAGAACCCGGATGGGTGGGGAGTTCTTGAGGTCTAGGCAGGACTAGTTTGTGAGTGCCCAAGAACTTGTATTCCCGTTCAGCCCTGCTGGTCCATCGCCCTACATATTGCCACAGATGGAGCACACACTGACTTCCGAGGAGAAAGCTGGGGAAGGCAAATCTGAACGTGGTTGATTGGCATTTGTTCCAAACACACACTGGCCTAGTGCCAGAACAAATACCCCAAGTTTTTAAATGTCCAAGGCACTTTACATTTCAGTACTCTTGCCAAAGGATCACTTATGCATCACTCCCTAAATATAGTTTTTTTTTTTTTTTTTAAAGAGCTATTTCTTATTTTGCTTTGATCAGTAAAATAAACTTTTAAAGATTGTTCTGGGATAGGGTCCAGCTTCTGAGGTAAAGAATGGCCAGGGCTCAGGCATGATTCAGTAACAGAGTGTTCAGTAAAATTAGCTTGACAGTTCTCAGGCCTGCTGTTCGATAGCAAGAACTTGACCAAGTTAAAATGGATGATCATGCTGGCCAGACCAGCATCAGTTTTGCTTTTTAACAAATGGAATGTCAGAGATTAAATAGCCATCCGTATGGAGAGGAGGGTTGTGATATGTCTCTGTATTAGGGAAGCAAATTGGGTTCTTGGTTTTGATATTGGCCCCTCGCCCCTGTGGAGAGCCAGCCACCTGGTTGGGTCCAACCTAGACTTCAGGCCCCTTCCCAGTCTATCCTACCTTTGAGAAGCTTTTCCAGGATTTAGCTTGGGGCTTTGGCTTTTCTTTCAGATTTCTTGTCAATAGGAAGTTCTGCCATGTTTTTTGGCCATGTTCCCCTTTGAGATTCTTACAGGGAAATGGGAATGTGACCAGACTCCTCGTGGCAATTCCCATGTTCCATAGTTGGAAACTTGGGTCCTGCTTGTTACACGAATTACTTGGAATGGTCCCGTTTTGTTCCTTTGCCCAAGCATAGTGGGTAATAGTTAGGATACTTGCTTTTGCAATTAACAGTCTTGGTGAGGTTTATACCTCACCCAGGAGTTGGGCTGCTGTTTTTGACTACTTGTTCTTTAGCTATTTTCCCCTTAGATGAAGCCCCCTACCCCTACCTAATTTGATCGACTAGAAGCTTACAAGTGGTGTTAATTCTTTGTCTTATAATAGTTTGTGCATCAGGTAATATTTTGTTTGTCTTTTTAGGACTAAGTAGATGAAAACATTCCTACTGACATGTACACAAACTCTATATTTAATAATACACATAAAGAGAGATGTATGCTTTGCTAGGCGGTTAAAAAAGCCTTTTCTTTTTCTGCATCTAAATTGCTTTGGGGTGTCCTTTCCCCCAGCCTTCATGATGCTTTTCCTCCAGGGCTTGTTATTCCAATGGCAGGATCTGCCTGCAGTGACATCTGCTGACATGCCAAGTTTACCAATTGTCAGTCCTTGCTGCAGGATTTGACTGAGGAGCCAGCACCAGGAACCCACAGTATTACTGACTCACACAGACCTATTAGTTTCAATTTGAGATGAATCGGGGAAAAAAAAAAATACCCTAACCCTGACCTCTCTTTCATTTGGAACTTCTTATACGTCAGTATCTCCCTCCCTGCATTAGAAGTAGATTAAATTCAACCTATTTTTAGGTAATTGACACTAATAATTGATTTACACTTAGTTTAAAACTTTCTGAAACACGATAAAGATTGTAGTAATGTCCCTCTGGTTGAATGTTTGTGATGATTTAATTTGTCTTTTCCTGCAGAAATGCTGCTCATGGATTCTCCCTCATTCAGGTGGACAACACCAAGGTCACCATGAAGGAGATCTTGCTGAAGGCAGTGAAGCGAAGAAAAGGATCCCAGAAGATATCAGGTGGGAGAGTAGAATCCAACCCAGCAGCAGAAGCTTAACCCTTAGTGAAAAGGGCTGTGTGTAATGGCTGGCTGGGTTGTTTCAGATATCATTGCTAGGAGGTTTGGTTAGCAGGTCTACAGCACCAAAACAAAACACAAATAATTCAACTCCCACCCCTCCCCCCACCAACCAAACCCCGGCTGGGCCTTAGGAAGGGATTGGGTCAGGGACATATGTGTGAAGAATATGTTCATATCAGTTATGGACATTCCGTCATTAATAATTTGTGGTAAATTAAGACAGAGCTACTTGTGTTAACCATTAGTTGATGTAAAGCTGTCTTAAAAACTGAATCAATCCTGAACTTGAATTAATGCTTTTAATTTCATGTTTTCACATAATTTTTCAAAGGAGAACTTTTAATTACTAGTGTTTAAGATATGGAAAAAAATAGAAGAAAAAAATTTCATTTTTACCAAATGAAGACAACCTTTTAAAGATAAGTCACTTTATGGATACAAATACGTATTAGTCTCTTAACTCTTCACTTCCCGACTTGGTGTAGAAAATAGGCTTCTGATCCTAGCTATGATATTTAAAGAATTTAGGGGGAAAATATTGCTGGTATTGAGAAATAATTATCTTGAGAAATAGCTCAAAGATTTGTCATACCACAGACAACTTTAATATAAATCAACCTATGTATGACATGTCAAAGAGCTTTGTAAATAAAAAGACTTCTTAAACACCTGATTTCACCTTTTGGAAAGGATAAAAAAACATTGCTCGTATTGAAGAAAATAGTTTTGTGCTCTTTTTAAGGGAAAGCATATAATCTGTTCCAGATTTAATTAGCTATCTTCAGATGAAAGCTGAAGTTTTAATAAAAGTTAGAAGAGATAACACAGTGAAGGACACGGATGAGCTGTCTCAAGGCCATATTCCAGGGGAACGATAAGAGCTGTAAAAAATGGCAGAGGAGAGCAATTGAATGGAGCAATGAAAATCTGATTCTCATAAAAAAGAGAGAGAGAGAGAGATGCTGGTAGGGGCGGTTGTAGATGAGACCTGCTAGCGTCTGCAAGCAATTTGGATGCTTGCCAGGAGTCATTGTTCACCCTCAGCTGTGGCGGCTCCGTCCAGATGTGCCAACTGCACGTTTCGGCTTTTGCCAGCTGACTGCGCCGTTTGATAACCAGCTCTCTGGATGCCCATCACTGGCCGCAGAGATAGAATTAAATGATGATGATCTTCCCACAAGTTGGGAGAGGAAACAATGCATATAAATCTTGATTTCATCTCAGCATGAGAAGTCTTTATCCATCATCACTCATAATGAACAAGTCGTTAGCTGGGATGAATGGTGTTCTGGTTTTTCCAAACACCTCTTTTGTTCATTTTTTGGGTGACTTTTATCTATTGCGTGGGGGTCAAACCTCTTTGCATTTAGGGGATGATTGAAGAGGCATAGCCTCTCCTTCCCAAGGGAAAGTAGATATTTTGGGGTTCCAGGTGCCAATCAGTAGCTTTTAAAGCGCCTTAGATACTCAGAGATATTTAATAAGCATCCATCCTCCTTTAGAATCTGGGTTCTTTTCTCTTGTTTGTCTCTAAGTTTTTTTTACATGATACATATTTTGTGATGTAATTCTTTATACTCTAAGAATGCAGTATTTTGAATTGTCAAAGAAGGAAGTAGAACTTTTAACCTTCTTAATAGAAATTCTGCTGTCACAGATTTTTCGAGACCATGAAACTCCTATGAAGTTGCCGGGATAAAGCTGAGCCAGTGTCTTTCCTTCTGTCTGCAGCCATCTCTGTCCAATTTTATGCCTGTTTATCCATGTCATCCCCAGCATCCACATTTATCACACACACATTTATTTATGTTCACCTTTGTGTCTGCATTTCTGCCATTTCCTTCAGAGTCTTTGCCATATCCTTGGCAAAGACTTAGTACTCAATATCAGAAAAAGTGATCTGCATTATTTATTCCTTTTCATACTAGAGAAGCCAATTGAGATTGATACATTTACATAAATTACTGTGCATTTTCTTAATCCAAAAAGCTCTTATAATAAGAAGCTCTTTCAATTGCTTTATTAAATGTCTGGTCTCATGATATAAGAGGATCTCTAGTTTGGCTAAGATATTTGCCTAAGGTTAGCACGGTAAAGTCAGAGAATACTTTGGTTTTGAACTTTGTGTGGTGGGTTTCTTTTAGAAGCTGATTAATGAAAAGAGAGAAATCTGATGTCATATAAGGGAGCATAAGTACATTTACTTTTCAGAATCTGTTGGTACTCAAAATTGCTATGAAATACTTAGTGCTTACCCATTATGACACATGAACTTAGTCATGAACTTGGTGGGAAGAGATGCCAAGTTAGAGATACTCGTCCTTTACTTGCTAGTTGTCCCACAGTAGCCTGCCCAGTCTTTGGAAGAAGATGTCTATTATATCTAGAACAGGATCAGAGTGCTTAGCTCTCTGGTCAAGCAGCTTTTAACTGATGGAGTGCAGAACCCTGTTTGTCTCTTTACTATTGTTTTTTAACTTGAGAAGTGGAAAAATGCCACCTGAAATAAAGTAACACGTGTGGGCCCTGTAAAGTTAGTAGTTCCCATGCTGTTCATTAGCTGTTAGTTAATATTAGAATAAGATTTCAGAAATTCTTTGGTAAACTAACAGTGAACTTCTATCTTGTTCCCGAATAACCACACAGCACTTCATTTAATTGTAACAATGAATTAAGAATTTGAACTATTTCATATTAAATCAAAATGTGGGATTAATGATAGTCCTGATATTTAAATACTTTATTGTCCTTCCCTCTGGCACTTGCTATTTGTAAAAATATCAGAAAGTACTATATGTTTGAGCAGAAATTCTTCTTTGTTTAGGTAAATTGCTTCATCCATAGAAACACAGAGGGCTTTAAAATATTTTTGCTTTTTATGATAGAATACCATTACAAACACTTGTAACTAATCCAAATTTTGACTTGCATTACTTGTATTATTTCATAGAATCACTATTTGTAAACACTACAGGGCTTTTTCCTGTTGATATTCATGTACTTAGCTATAGGGGTCTTTGCACAGTGTGTTCCAGTCAGTTCTTTGCTAAGGCCCATTTTTTAAAGTCTACTTTTAAAGTTTCTTTTAGAAGTTTCTCTGTAGCTTTTCATTTTATTTCTGACCTATTGACATTTGGAATCTACATGCATTGCTAGGAAGTTCCCACTATTGGAGAAAATAGTAAATGGAGAATCAGTTTTCAGAAGAATTTGATGAGATCTTTTTACTAATTTAAATAGTTACATGGGTGAGTTTTTGACACAGTGAAATAACCTGTTAGGCCCCTGGATTCAGCCAGCAAAATATACTCACCTGTTTAGTAAATAAAGACCTCAGTTCATCGGATCTCCCTCTGTCAAGGTCACCTGCTTGAACAGTGACCTCATGAGCTTCTCAGTGTTTCGTTTATTGTTGTTTAGAAATACTATTACCCACTGGTCTCCTAAAGCTTGATGTTGGCTATGACAGAGACATGGTTGAGAAATGGAGGCAGATCAGTTTCAATTTTAACACTGACCCAGGGAATACAGGTACCTCTTGATCTACAAGAGAGAAGGCTTCACAGTGGGATTAACCAAGCAGAGTAGAATTCTGTATTGCTGATTCAGTATTCATTCTCATTATGAAATGGAGGTGCTTTTCTCTATTATCTGCTGAGAGGTGAACAGAAGCAAATTCACTTTTCCTTACCCCTATCTTCTTGCCTTTTGATGTGAAAGATAAATTTTTATTAGTGTGGAGATCCTTTTTAAAAGTTCTGCTATTATAAACCTTGTGACGTGCATTCCTACTGTCTTATAAAATTTCACCTATAACACTCAAAAGGAAAGTGTTAGCTTTGTCAAATGAATGCCCTCTTAACATCTCTAGTTATATTAAGTTACAGAGCACCCATTGCTTGCTAGTTAGATCTGATCTCACAAGACTGCCTAGAATGTCACCAGGGTGTTCCCTGAAGCACAGTAGGGAATTCCCTAAAGTACTGCCAGCAGCAGAAAGAGGAAGCAAATATCTACCACAGGGTGTGGGGTTCTGGTCTGAGGGATACTAATAATGGCATCATTGGATTTTTAAAAATTCGTGTAAAAATCTACATATTTATCCATAACACATTGTAGCTCTGGGGTACATTCCCTCTTTGTGTACCCCCATATATTAGACCTGTGTCCGATCAAGGAAGCAGTGGTGAGGATCCACAAGACCCTTGCTGAGGAGGACTTTGTGTTCTAGAGAGAAAGTAAGAATAAAGGCCTGAAAGGGTGAAGAATAGCTTGCAGGAAAACTCACTGCATCCTGTTTGGTGTTTAGGGAACTCCTCTTCTGAGAAATTCACATAATGACCTTCATTAGAGACTGTGGAGAGGGCAGTGCCATTCAAAGCAGTGGCTTACCATATGTAAGGATAAAGAGAACATTTAGATTACTTTGCAGTTGAATTTACTTAACTTCTCCCCACCCAAAATTGTAGTAAAATTGACTTACAATAAGTGCCCAGCATAGGATACAGTCATCCACCCAATCACCAAACTACTATCCACTTGTCAGTCTTGAATTTTTCCCTGCTCTGTCTCCCCATGTCTTAACCATTAGCAAAGATACCTTGATCAGTTTTACCTCTAGAATATATCCTGAATCCATTCAGTCATTTTCATCTTCATTGGATAAGTCCAAGTTACTGAGACTTTCTTCTGAACTGTTGAAAATAGCACCCTGGCTGGTTTTCTTGCTTCTGTTCTTAAGCACTTTCTAGTGATCAGAGATACCTTCTGAAATATGAATCAGATGATATATGCTCCAGACCCTTCACTGACTTACTGACTTCAGTTGCATTCAGAAAAAAATTCAAACTTCCAACCACTGAGTCTTTAAAAAGAGGGGAAGAGACATGCAGACACAAAGAAAGAAAAGAACTGGAAAGAAATGTGGGGGTGGAGTGTGTGTGTCTGTGTGTGTGTGTGTGTGTGTGTGTGTACAGAATTAATGGTTACAGTGTGATGGATAAGATCAAACAGACCAGGCGAAGGGGAGGAATTTAGAGCCTGTGGCCCTGCGTGGACCTGCTGGAGCATAATGGGCTGCAACAGGGCTAGTTTGCAATTCTGTACATCCTAGGTCTATTTCACTCCAGACAGACCTAGAAAGTCGTATGCAAATGAGTTTGTTGTTTATCAAGACTGTTTAAAAGGGGCTTTGTGTCAGAGGAAGAGCTGGTCTTTCCAAAAGCAGGATCTGTTTTCCAAGGGGAGTGAGGGCTGATATACTAAGCACCTTTGTGTACTTCAGATATTATCTCATTTAATCTGCATGACATACCCAGAAAGCAGAGTTGATTATACCTGTTTTATAGATGAGACTTCAGAAATATAAAAAAGTGGATGGAGGGTTGGGGATGTAGCATTGTGGTGGAGCACTTGCCTAACACACAGTGTGCCCTGCCTTTCATCCCCCAGCACTGAAGGGGGAAAAAAAAAAAAGGTGAACAGAAAAGCTGGGTACAGTGGCCCATGCCTGTAACCCCAGCTGAGGCAGGAGGATAGCAAGTTCCAGACCAGTCTAGGCAACTTAGCAAGACCCTGTCTCAAAATAAAAATAGGAAATAACTCAGTGGTGGAGCACCCCTGGGTTCAGTCCCCAGTGACACACACATACACACACACACAGTGCATTTTAGAATCAAGGAACTCTGATAACTACATGTGTAATCAGGTTCTTCTCCCATCCTCTCTTTCCCCAGCCTTGAGAGAAGTTACCCAAATTTCCATAGTAAGTAAATGGTGAATCTAAATTGAAGCCCAGACATTTTTGACCTCAGAGCTCATAGTCTTTTTATTTGTACCATGTTGCTTATTAGAACCCTAATGGGAAAACAAATTTAAAATTCTGTAAACAGAAATGTTCATTGATTGTGAGATCTAAATGCACTAGGGAAGAGCCGCATTTAAAGGAACCCTGTGGTGAATCTGGATATAAAGCCAGGAATTCTTTTTGTAATTGCACAGTTTGTCTGTATTGGTGTCAGTTTTAATGTTTTATGTCTAGCTTTCTTAAAGCAACATACACCTGGCCTGAGCTGCCCTATTAAGAAGAGAAACCCATATATGTTGTAGATGGAGTCAGATTTTTAAAACTCTTTTGTCTTTGAAATGCTATCTGTGGCTCAAGTAAGCTGAACAATCTTCTGACAATAGGGTCAAACAGAGACCTACTTCATGTCTAAGTGTAAAGAGAAAACCCAAGGTCCTTTGTTCTTTGGAGATAGAGTTTGTAAGCCAGGGACACAGAAGTATAGTTTCCTTATGCTATAGCAAGTAATCATAAAGAGGAAAAAGAGGAAGAAAAGGTAAATAGGGCTATTTAAGTGTTTGTTTGTTTGTTTGTTTACTCAAAGAGGTAGTAATTTCTGCAGACAACTCCTCTTCCTTATGAAGGAATAAATAATCATGTTGATGCCACTCATGCTGGGAGCTGAGGAAGAAATCAAGAACTGATACTTGGTATCTAGTAACCCAGTGGCAAAATGATACAGTAAATTAGGGCTTCTAAGGTGTTTAAATGTGTAAGGTGGAAGCACCCCAGGCAAGAAGCTCCAAGGTAAATATTCCTCCTCACCTCCTCTCCCTGCCTCATTATCTTGTTGTTTCATCTCACCTGAGCCTCCCTCTGTCTGGAGTGCTCTGAGGCTCCTGATGGATCTTCTTCAGTATAGAACAGAGCACGTTAAAGATGGCATTGCAGTCAAGTATTTTATCTAGAAAGCCTGGAAATTTAGAGAATTTATGTCAAGCAAAAATCTTTTGGAACCACTTCAGAGACCCAATTATTTTAGAAGGGTGTTATGAGCTCTCGCAACTGCCACATCAGAAAAACTTGAAATATATCATTCGCCAAAACTACATTTGACCAGCATTTACTCTTCCTGCTAGTTGCTAATCTTTCAGAAGTTCCTTTTCCATTACAAAATCTATTCATTCACTTCATCTGGGGCAGTCAGAAGCATGGATTAGATTAATGAAAAAGCAGAATGAAAGGAAGAGAAAAGACATACACTTCAAGAGGCTCTGTAATAGTGTAGAGGCACACACAGCCTTTCTAGTTAAATTTATTTAACTCTCTTTTCCTAGGTCCACTGAGGGCTAATTCTAGAGCACTACTAATTTAATAATAGGCACTTAAGAAATACTAGTATATTAGATGTACATGTTGATTATAAACTATATTCTTATTTTAGAAATGTTTAAAATGTTTTTTAGAATCTATCTTAGAGTTAGGGGTCTGTAGGACTGCATAATCACACATTTAACCTCTGGGCCCCAATTGCCTCAGTTCTAATGCAGGACAGGGTGAGCGGGGAAGGACTCACGGAGGCGGTGGACTGTGTGCACTTTTAGGCTCTGTTTGGCTTTGAGGTGCTGCTTAGTTCAGTAATCATCATCGAATGCTACCTGCTCTGTGCCAGTGCTATACTAGAAATAGGTGGAAAACTTGATGAGAACACACAAAAAGAGGCACCCAAACATGGAAAATCCATGAGCAGGGCAGAAGCATACAGGCCACTAAAGCAGTGCAGATGAGAAGGAAGTGCAGTATGTAACACAACCTGGTGGGCAGGGCTGAGAAAAGGCACTTCAGAATGGTTTCCATGAAGGTTTTTTGGAGATTAATTAGAAGTTTGGTGGATGGCTAAATGAGAAGAACGTTCCAGGCAGAAGAGACCATGTATTTTGAGATGTAGTCATAAAACAGAAGTTCTGTGCAAGAAGGGGACAGAGGCTGAACTACAGAGGTTAGTCAGGAGCTAGATCCAACCAATCTTGGCCTGATGGTGTCCCCAAACCTGAAAGAGGTGCCTTCATTTATTGGAGCTTATTACATAATAAGCACTTGTGGGCACTAGGGATTTTGGATAGACCAAGAAATGATTCTGACCCTCAGAGAGCTGGCTGTCTAGTTGTGGAAACAAGCATATAAACAGGTAATAATAACACCATGCATATGACAAATGGAAGTAAGTTCAGGCCTGAGTGCTCTTGGAAGGAGGGCAGCCCTGGTGCAGTCAGGGACGGCTGTCTTGAGCATGTTATTTGTCTGAGGGCTGAAGAGGAATAGAAATGAGCTAGGCAGAGAGGGAGGGGAAAGAACATTCAGCTGAAGGAAGGAAGTCACAGGTAGCTCAGCATCATGAGCTGGAGAGCAGGGCACGATGAGACTGAAGTGATCATTTGGGGGCTCGGTCATGTTTGTGAAATGTGTTAAATTTGAACTTTATTCTGAAGGCAGAGGGGGACCATTGAAAAGAGGGCAATATAGTCAGAATTTCTTTCCAAATAAACACCATCAGCATTGTACAAGTGTATTAGAGGCCAGAGAATATGAGAAGAGCACCTGTGCAGAGGCTCCTGAGGAACCTGTCCAACAGATGATGACTAAGGTGTGGAGAAGACAAGAAGGTGTTCTGTTCAGGAAGTAGTGGGATAGACACCTTGGTAAAAGTCTGGTATCTTTTACTAGAGCTGAATGCGCAATTTGGGAGAATTGAAATAGCTGAGATCTGCAGCCGGATCTCCTGGGATTAATTTCAGAAGAAGGTGGTGGTAGAGATAGGCTTGAAAACAATTTTCTAATAAAGTTAAATAATTGAAAAAAATGAAATAATTCGGAGGTGTACAGATAGTCCAGGACATGCAATAAATGTTTGTTAAATGGACTCATGAAATAAGTGTGTATGTGGAAAGGGTTTTTTGGTTTTTTGGTAGTGATACCACACAATATATGAGTTTACATTTGCTTTTTTTTTTATTCAGTAATATGTGATTAGCATTATTCTATAGGACATCATGTATTTTTAAATTTTTCTATATTTAACTCTATTGAAAGATACCTCAATTATTTCAAAATATTCTGTATACAAAAAACATTCAGTGAACAACCTTGAATGAATGATATTCATTGCACATTTGTGCTGGATTTTAAATACAGAGCTGCTTGTCAGAAGTTTGCTTATTTAAAGTGTTGAAAAAACAAATTGCCCTTCAAGAAGTTTTTACTTACTCTGTCACTCCCAAAAATATATGAGAGCACTTCCCTCCCACCCTGTTACCAACACTAGATGTTATTGGTCTTTAATTTTTGCCAAACTGATAGTTAGTGGTTAGTATTTTATTTTAATTTGCATATCTGGGTCTTTATTGTGGCTAAGTGTTTTTAATGTGTTCATTAGCCACCTCTCTTTCTAAAAGATATAAGTTAGTCAGGTTTTTTAGTGGGAAAAGGAATTGAGAAAAAGTCTAATTTCAGAAAACTGTTTTTAAGATGTGCTCTGAAATTTAGAATACCATTTTTCCCCAGGAAGCCTCCCGCTCTTTCTGCCCAAGCAGGTGCACAAGTGCACGCAGTTGCGTGTGTGCACACACTCAGACCAGGCAGTTTCACTTGTTACCTGCTAGCCTTTGATCATCAACAAAGCTTTTGTTTATGTGTTCAGAAAGGTCTGTCTGGTAATTTACCAGACTCCAGTTCACCTCATTTGAGACCTTATGTTACTTGCTTGCTTTGTCATCAAAACTAATTATTAAAAAAGATTGTCAATAAAATTTTATTAACTACTTTGTTTTAGGTTTGTACATACATATATATATATAACACATCAGAATCTAGAAATCAGAAATTTAGACCAAAAGTTGTCATCCTTAACAGGTTTGTTTGGGGGAGGCATGTCTGAGGACAAGTCTGGCAGCATTATGAACAGCACTGGCACCAAGGGCAACTGTAGGGGGTTAATGGGGACCCTGCATCATTCCTTGCCATGTGCCTGGTGAGTAAACTCCTAGAAGTTTCCGGGAATGGTAGCAAGTGAGGAAAGGCTGTAACCAACAATCAGTGTCACAAAGTGGGGATGACTAATTTGCTGAGGACCCCATTGAGACAGATGTTTAATTAGCTGAAGTCAGAGTGGATAAATTGGGAGAGGACTGCCTATGCAGGGAGATGCCTTTTCCCTCATCTCTCATTTAACCATTTTGTTGTTGTTGTTATTGTTGTCCTTAACATTTTCTTTTTGAAGGCAGCATCCTTAGATTGAGGGGAGAAGAGAAGGTAGAAAGTACCAAGGGAATAATTTTTATTTAATTACATTCTACTTAAAACTTACTGTAATCCAGGTATTTTTGTATTTAACCTTTACAAAAGACCTTGTGAGATGAGATGGGCATTATCTTTGTGTTCTTTTTTTTTTTTTTCAGTCAAGAAAACTGAGGATATATATAAAATAGAAGATATGTATACACACATACACACACACCTATGCATATATAGTGTGTGTGTGTGCATGCACATGCATTTTGCTAGTAAGTAATCTTGATGAAATTTGACTCTTTTTTTTTTTAATATTTTTTAGTTGTTGATGGACTTTTATTTTCACTTATTTGTATGTGGTGCTGAGAATCAAACCCAGTGCCTCATGCATGCTAGGCAAGTGCTGTACCACTGAGCCACAACCCCAACCCTGAAATTTGATTCTTGATCCCTGTGTGTTTTTCCCTATATCACAGCTTCCTCAGTTAAAATGGAAGACTGATCCAGAGCTCTCTGGAGTCAGGGTAATAGTAAGGATTTAATCTGTATAATGACAGGGAATCTAAGTATTGGCAGGAGCTGGGATCAAACAGGTATATGTCCTTGTTAAAACTGTCAAATTGTATTAATGAGATTTGTGCATATCATCATTTGTAAATTTAACCCAGAAGTAAAAAGAAAATCTTAAACATCAGACTGGAGTTAATGGTTTCCTCACTAAAGTATTTAGAGCAAATGTACTGGTGTCTGTTCCTTGCTTCAAATGCATTTTTAAAAATAGAATGGATTGATGGGTCCATATGTGATGAAGCTAATATGGTACATTGTTCATTGTAGGACCTAGGTGGTAGGTTTTCAATGTGTAGCTGTCTCAACTTTCCTGTGAAAAGAAACTGCTCATAATAAAATAGGAAAAACTCTCCAAAATTAAAAATATAATTTAGACTTAGCTGATATTAATGGGAATTTCACACACACATACATATATATGCTTGTGGCAAAGAAAACAGTAATCTTTTCTTTAGGATATTTTATTTTTCATTACCTAATATGTTAAATAACATGTTTGAGGTCACAGTTTCTGCCATTGACCTTTGGTTTTAAGTTGTGAAGATATTACAGTGTAATAATGGTTACCACTTACTGATACCTGGTCTGCTAAACACTTTTTTCCATTACATTCTAATTCTTAAAAACAACTATTTGGATTGCTTGTTATTTTTGTTTTAAGAGAGAACTGAAGCTCAGAGGCTGTAGAAACTTGTGAAGGTCGCACAATCTAGTGGGAGAGCTGAGATGTAAACCCTTATTTCCACAGGCCATCCTGTTCCCTACTGTGCTCCCACTGGGTAAGGTTGCAAACCCAAGCTCAGAGGAGGCAGGTGTACTTTTCTCCCTAGAAACACCAATGACACCTTCTTATTTGGGTGTGGCAGCATGAGTGGATGGAAAGGACATAGTCTTTGGAACCAAACCAGCTCAAGTCCTCAGCCCAGCTGTACCTTTCACAAGCCGTGAAGTTAGGCAAGTCATCATCCCTTCCCCCCTCAGCTATCTTTTCTGAAATAAGGGTAATAATAACTACCTCTCAGCGTTGTGGTTTTGAATGGACTCATTAAAAACCCAGTCTATAAAAGTGCTCACTGGATCTCAGCTGCTGTCATCCCTTTTGCCACCACTGTGCCAGGTACACCAGGAAACCTGGCTTTGTCTGCAGGATTCAGTTTGTTTCCTTTTCTACACATGAGACTTGGCCTTCTCCTGCACTTGTTGTTTTCCAGTATATTAAGTCTATGGAAAGTGTGTCCCCTGTGACGGAATGAGCCCTTGGATTGTGTTTGAATTTGATTCTGCTGGAAGCACTGTTTATTTTGAACAAAAAGAAAACTAGATCCAGAGAGTGAGCTCTCATGATTTTTAACTAATAAGGTAACCATACCCTATATAGGGGGTGGGTTAATTATCCCAAAGCTCCTTCATCATGTGGCTTATACCAGCAAATTTGATTTCCTAGGCCAAATATTCTAAAGTGAGCAAACTATAATTGCCTGTAACAAATTTATTTACCTAGTGATTTTTAAAGTTTTTGTATTAATAGTTTAGTACTTTCCAGAGCCTATTGCTTCTTCTCAAAAAACATTTAGAAGAAGACATGTACTAAAACATCAATGTGATTTTGGAGAGAATGATTATAGAATACACAGAAGCTTGGAGTGCTGCATCTGCCCCTTACATCTCTACAGCCTCAAGGAAGAGCCTGTCTGTCCTAGCAGAAGGCCCTTTCTCCAAGTGGTTCCTGTGTTTATCCTGTTAGTGGCTATAAGGAAAACTCTTCCTCCACCAAGACTAGTTTTAGCTATTTTCCAAGAAAAACTGTTGCTTCAGAAGAGTAACCTTACTCCAGAGATGACTTTGAGACTTGCCAGGGACCTAAGACACCTCATTCCTGTCCCACTGCTTTCAGAGGCCTGACACCAGAGCAGTCTTCCCCCAAAAGCAATTTAAAAGACAGTTTTTAACAACTGCAATAATGTTGTGTAGAATTTTCCTTTTTGAGTCAAATAGTGGCACTTTCTCTTGCGTATCTATAACAACGTTAAATACGTTAAGGGGGAAAATAAGAAGAAGAAAAGTAGCTAGTCAGAGGATATTTTTTCTGCCTTGCAGTGACAATATCCAGAGACAAAGATCAGGCAAATGGCACTAGCTGAGCACAGGGAGGTAGGTCTGGAAGGGGAGGTATGAGCATCCCCCTCTCTAGTTCACTAGCTGCTGATCACAGTCAGTGAGGCGTGTGGATGCCAGTGTCATCCAACCAATTTTTCAAACAAAATCGGTGAGATGTGATTAAAGCTGAAGTGCTGCAAAAGATACAAGGTGGTCTATTGGAACTCTTCAGTCTTCCTGGAAACTGTCACCACATGATCGTAGAAATATCAAATCATAGCAAAACTCAGCTAGCTTACTCGCTTGCTTGCTTTTTTTTTTTTTAACCCATGCTACATTTAATAGCAGAACAATGTGAATTTTAAGATAAAGTGTGATTTAAATCTTAAAAAAAAAAAACCAAACCAAACCTGAGTGTCCTGCAGATCTTGCAAGTACAGTGTATTAGAAAGCAAACTGAACATTGAGTACCTATTTATGGAGCCTGTACTGTGTTCCAGGCAGCTCACGTTCTAATGGAGAGATGGTGAATAAAAAGTAAACAAACCAACAAGACACATTTGGTAGGGATTTTTGTTTGCAACTTTTATGAGTTTTTCATTTTCCTACAGAAAGGACTTCCTTGAGTCCCCAGGTTTGTGAGTTCCCCTGCTGAAGAGAGACTCTTGTTCAGAGTATCAGGCACTTCATTCAGTCTTTCCACTTATTTCCATGCAACTCTTATTTTGGCCATTCCTGCTGCTGGGAGAAATGGACCAGGCAGCAAGAGCTGGGTGAACTCCTGAGTTGTGAGTGTCTCCATCTGGATCAGCATAGACCATTAAAAGGAAGAGCCCTATCTCAGTCTTGGACACTGATAGAGAGAACAGTCCCTCAGCGACTTGGCCCTGCGGCAGAGGCGTCCTGGGACTGTCTCCAGTAAACCCCTAATGCAGTGGTGTTGTGCCAGCTGTCAGTGAGAACCTTGAGAAGGAAAAGGATGTGAGCCTGCCTTTTCCTTTGGGAGAGGCTGTGGGAGAGTGGTGTTGAGCTTTAATTTGAGTAAACCATGTAAATGAAAGTCCCTTGAGGACAGTTACGATTTCCTTTTGGGTTACGAGTACCACTGCTGGCCAGTTGGTTCATTGGCTAACGTCTTTTGTAAAATGAACTGAAAAGTCAATCTATCACCCACAGCCTCTTCACTCCCTGCCAGCCCAGGCCACCGCTGTCTGTTTAGGAGCAGATTCATCACATTTTGATTATCAGAAGTCAGATTTTTTCTGAGAATTAAATTGAATCATTGAATGGAAATGCTAATATCTTAAAATGAAAAGTCATACACATTGGTTGAAATCATTGTTACCACACAAGTTCCTGTAATGACACAGTCTCTTGGAAATCCTTGAGGAGCCAGAGGAGTATCCCCCAGGCAGACACTGGAGGAATGGTAAGGGGCCCAGCAGGAGGAAGCCACTGCACTGTTACAGAGGAAGCAGAGTACAGCCCTCTGGCCTTCAGGAGAAGTGTGGGGTGGGGAGTGCGTGTTGCACGCTCATCTTCTGTGGTAGAAGCTGCAGATACTGTTTGGTATTTATAGTAGTTTTTACAGTAGCTAAATAGGAGTGCTAATAAGCAAGCAAGCAAGCAAACAAACAAACCATGAAGATGAATACCTGAAGAAATAGCCAAAAAAGCTTGAACTATTTGTCTACAAGGAGGAACTTGGGGAGGGGGCAGGGAGTTACTGTATTTGACTATGGTACTTGCAGTATTATTTAGTTTTAAAGCCATGTATGTTACTTTGATGAAGTAAAAATAATTTTCAAATTTGTAAAAAGAAAACAGCTTACATTCAAATTCTAGGGCTCAGGAACCTCACTCCCTTACTTACACGAACCTTCTCTATTTGGAAACTTCCTTCTCTAAAAGCTAGCATCCATCTCATTGGATTAGATGTCAACAAGAACATCATTATTAAATAGTTGCTTCCCATTATAAATGTTTCCAAACTTTTTAAGAACAAAATGTCATGAGTATAACCATCATATTGTGATTTTTGCTAACGTTTTTGTCTCTGTGACCTGTGTTTTCTGTAGGTTAAAGCATAAGCTATTAGCTGAATACTCTGTCCCAGTCTAAGAATGACTAATATCTCTAATATAAATGAAAACAGCTGCTTTTCCATAACATTAGAATCCCAAACAGCTGTCACATGTGCATTTTGACATTCTTTTTTCCTTTTAAATCAGGACAAAAATTAGTTTACTGGATCTACTAATCTGGTTAAGTATATAGTCTAACTTCTTTGGAGAGGTAGAGGAGAGGTCACAGAGAAGCCAGAGTTGAACTGGAACCTAGACATCCCCAAAGGCTTGGCTGTACTTAGGATGAAACCCGTGATGAGACCCTTCTGTACCGAGAGCATAAGGCCCCCATGGGCCTGGTAGTGGCTTCGCACCACTGTCGCCGTTGCCGGTGAGCCTGAGCCTCCAGAGATGGCCATTGCTTTCCTCTTCTACTGAGGATTATCTCCTGAAAGTCTGTATGGGAACCTTTTCCTCTGCAGCCCTGATGTCAAAGGCTGCTGTGGATCAGAAGCTCGTGCTTTCTCTGTTGGCGAAAGCCGACCCTGCTATTGCTCACTGATGACCTTGGTCCTGTCATTTCCTGAGCTCCTTGCTTTAGTTTGCTCTTCAATAAAATCAGGTCCCATCTACCTCCCAGGCTCTAGGGTGCTCTTGACTGTGGAGGGTAAGTCCTGGCTGTCAGAAGACCCTGCCTGGCTCCATTTTGCCCTGTAACTTCTGCTAGCTCTGTGTTGAGTTTTTATTTATGTATCTTTAGTTTTAGGTTGATACATTAGTTTGATTTCATGTGCTGCCGAGGATCTAACCCAGTGCCTCATGCATGCTAGGCGAGCACTCTACCACGGAGCCACCACCCCAGCCCCCTGTGTTGAGTTTTTTAGCCTGTTTGAACTACATTTTCCTCAGTTATGAGGGCAATTGGTGATAGTGTCTTCTTCATAGCACTTTTGTGACAATTCAGTAGTCTTTGCTGCTACTGTATTTCTTGATAAATGTCAGTCTCTGTTTGAGACCCAGTCAAACTCAGTTTTGTAGTATAACTTTGTGTTGTTGTTATTGTTGTTTTAATGTCTATTAATATTTTGAGTCATAATTCAATAAGATTGTAGCTGCTAAGGAACACAGCTTAAATTTAGTTCATGTTAGGTACAGACCAGAGTGTGTGCATCTGTCTGCTCAGCTGCTCATTTGAGCTTTTCCAGGGGTCTCAGGCCTTTGTCAGAGCAGCAAAGCATCAGCAAGAACCCAGAGTATGCTTGTAGGCATGACCTGGCCAATTCCTCGGGAGCACCTTGCATCTGGAGCCGGATATGCAGAAGGGTTAAAAGCAGGAGAAACTTTTGTCATAAATTTTCTTTTCAGCAGGACTTCCCAGGGAACATCTGACATTAGCAGAGAGGAAATGCTGATTGGCCTGGGAGTCAGCTGAAGGAGACAGGAACTGCAGTGGAAGCTGCTGGATTTACTGTTATTAGCAAGGCAAATGGAAAGCCAGCAGGGCAGCCCGCTCCCAGATAATAGATCTAACAAAGAAAACTCCCAGAAAGGAAAATGGCTGGCAGCCACCACTCCTCTCTGTCATTTCTTTCCATTGCTCTTACCTTTTTGTTTTGTTTGAAGCCAAAGGAAAACCATATTTTAACATCTTAGTTATAAGTCACAGTTGGCTTAAAATAAAACAGGATTTTTATATAATTCAGCTTCTACCTGTTTGAGAGCTTGAGGGTCACACATGGCCAAATGTGCAAAGTCATATTGGTATAGTAATAGATAGTCGCTCCTGAGTACTTAGGTGCCAGGCTAAGTGCTTTCCTTGTGCTGTCACCTCATTTAATCTGTACAAGAGCCATGTGAGTTAGGAATCATCTTGCCAAGGCGAAGAGGTGTCTCCATACTGGGGTCCAAGGAGTTCCCAGAGAGAAGGGGGAAGTTGACTCAGGACCAGAGGGGTTCTTGGCGAACACGACAGACAAGAGTTTCAGCACGTGCCAGATAGAGGCATCGATGGGCTTATTTAGGAGAGTGATACACATTCAAGGGAGAGTGCCAGCAGTCTCCAGAGAGATGTGATTTGCCGATTCTCAGCTCTTCTTTTAAAAAAGAAAACTTGGTAAGGGGCAGGTATGGGAAAGATATATAGGAATAATATCAGTTTGGTGATCTCAAGATGGTTTATAGTGGTCTGATCAATCTCGGGATTGTAGGCTGGTCTTCATTATCTGATCAATAGATATCTCTGGAAACTACCCTAAATTATAGCTTTCTGAAAATATCCTATCTCTCTTTACTTAATCTATTTATTGGGGGTTAATTAACAGAGCTCAAGATAATTATCATAAGTGAACAGAATTATGGTTGACCTTAAGATTTTCAGATTTCCTATGAATTTGGGAGTGACTGGCCCAGGAGAAAGCATTAGAACAGATGAAAACTAAAAGTCCTTACCTTTAAATGTTAAAATCAAACTTATCCCAGAAAGATGCTCACAGATTAAAAGGGGCTAAAAGACTGAGACACTACATCTACCTAGTTAATTCAGTTTGTCAAACATTTCCCAAGTTCTGAGGTTGCAAAGATGAGTAGACTCCTGCCTCTCAGTCATACTTCTGGGGCTCATTGGGTCATGGAGAGTCATGGCAAGTGGAATCCTTCAAAATACTGAAATTGTTCTCTTGGTCAGGTCTTCTTTTTTCCAAGCAAGTATGGTTGAATTTAGATAAATTAAATGTGTAATCGATGCACAGAGAAATCCAGGCAGGCAGGTGATGTCAGGGGAGAGGACGAGTGGAGAACCTAGCAGGGCACCAGGCCTCGGGGCAGGGTTCTGGGCCAGGGGCAGGGTTCTGGGCCAGGGGCAAGGGCAGTTACTGGAATGAAACCTGAAGGCCAAGCCAAGTTTTTTGAAAAGGAAGCCTTGCTTTTGGTTGGCCTGGGATTGTAGAAATTCTTTTTGCTTGGAGCTGAGCCTACAGGGGAGAGGAATGCTGAGGGTGTAACCATCTCTTATAGGGAAAGGAAGGAGGCCACCATGGGGATCTGGTAGGGCCTGATGTCACCGGAGTCAGAAGGAAAAAAATAGATGCAACAAGTTGGAGATCCAGGAGGACTTAGGGAACACCCATAATGGAGGAATGTGACTTTGACAAAGTAGAGGAGCAGGTGATCTGGGCACAGCCAAGGCAGGGAGGAGGGAAGCCATGAGGTGAATGCACTGAACAACAGGGAGACCAGTTCAGCTGGGTCCTAGAAGACAGGTGGCAAGAAGTTAGAATGGGGGCAGGGCCTGGGCAGTTGAGTGAGGACTTAACATCTAGATTGGTAGTCCTTGGGGAAATCACAGAAGCCATAAGACTCCAGAGAGCATCCTCCAACAAGAAGGTAGAGAGCGGATGACTGGAGGCCAGGAGATGTTGGGAGGCCACTGCTAGGGGCAAAGGAGCGTTACTAGTGGGTAATGAGACAACTTGGGAGAAGGTTGAGTAAGACTGTTGTTAGCGCTGTGTTCACCACGGAGTCCACAGAGCTTCTTACTCATCTTCTCGGGCCCAGTACATAGTAGGAGTGTGGTAAGTGTTTAAAGAAGCACTGAGTTAATTGATGGCAAGAATTGGGTGTCATCACTGGAAACACCATTGCAAGGAAAAAGAGCTGGTTTAGGAAGAGAAGATTCAAATGTTCATAGTTGATTGTTCTAAAAATTAGAAGCTAAAAGAGGCCTGGAGTGTTCTATGTCCCTGCAGAGGAGGGACCAGCCATTCATGCGAGTGGTGCTACCCTGGAGGGTGGTGGAAGCCCCCGAGGAGCCTGTGGCCTGCCGCCTATGCCTGAAGGGTCTGGCCCCCCACAGCCGCTCTCGCTGAACTGTTTATAGAACACTGTCACTGGGCCTCACTGAATCTGCTCAAAGCCTGTTCAGTACACAAGACCGTTATCCTCATTTTACAGAGCAAGAAACTGACACGCAGAGAGGACGTGGTTTATCCAAGCCATTCTCTGACCTGAGCAGATCTGCAGGGAAGTCTCTGGATTCCAGTGTCCCATTACAGAGCTGAGTCTGGTGATTGAAAACAGTCTGTCCCGAGTGTGCTCTCCATTGGCTGTGGTCGGAGTCACTGCTTTTATGTAGCTCAGAGAAGGCTACAGACAAATGAAGTCTCCTTTTTGATTGTTTCTTTTGTTTTTGTCCTTAGGTGCTTGTGACTAAATTCACTAATTTCACTGGCTGTCAAGGCTGTGTTAAGCAAAATGGGTTTGAACTGCTGTGGTTTTTGAGTACTGGACTGGATGTCAGAAACCTTTGCCATCACGGGAAATTCTGTCACTCTGGATTTACTATCTGTTCCCCTCAGCTGAATTCCTCAGCAGCGTGATTTAGCACCCTGGCTCCCCATCAGCCGGTTTTGGCATTTATTTGAATGCATTACCCCACTGGTTTCCATAAACTATTTTACAATTGTTTAAAATAAATGACTGTTTATTTCCACAAAAACCATCTGTATTTCTTTACAGAGCAACAGATAACTGTATGTAAAATTTGGTAATGTCACAGTGACTCAAGTTAAGAGAAACAGAGTGGATTAAAAAATCAGATGCTCAGAGACCGAGTTAAAGACTCCCATCCCCTCTAATAAGCAATACCTGGATTTGAAGGAGGAAAGATATTTCTTCATTACAAGTAATATCAGGCTCCCTTCTCTGTATGTTCTCTGGCTGGATAGTGATAGGGTGTAGACGGAGCACACCTCATGGTAGCTACATGTCTGCCCCTTCTAGCACATTCTCTACATGCGATGGTGGATGGGAGGCTCCTGTCGATGACTTCCTGCCTTCTCCACCTTTTGGAGTTTAGGATGTCCATGCCTTCCCTCTTGTTCTGATGTCGAGTGGGTTCCGCATAGGCTGGTGGATTGTAGCTAAGTTGACCCTAGGAGGAGACATGTTTGGAACAGGGCGCTGTGGCAAGAGAAGGTAGCCATGAGGAGGGAACCAGACTGATCAGGAGGGGCCTCTGAAGGCAGCTGATAGACAGCTGATAAGATCTTCCATTCTCCAGCCAGTGTCCAGGTAAGCCAGCTGGGTCCATGCTGATGCAGTTGGGGCCTTGATGGAGGGCTCTGACAGGGCAGGGTCTGGAGGCAGATGAAGACGGAGCTCCAGGGCTGCTTTCAGCCTCCACTTCTCCCTAAACACCCTGTGTGCTGAGGCTGTGAAGAGCACTCTCCACCCTCGACTTCATGCACCTAGTGCAGGAGATCTTCTTATGGGTTACTCTGAGAAGTCCAGAGGCAGTGCAAGGAGCAGAGTTTTGCTCCTTGGGTAGAACACATGGACTGTGGAAAAGGAGGGAAGACTGTCTCGGATCATAGGGACACTAGGAGCAAAGGCACGGAGGCTTTGGAGTCTGTTTCTGGGTTACCACATCAGTTGAGGGAGAGATGAGACCAATGTGGCAGCCCTCCAGAGGTACCAGCCACTGCCAGACAACTAGATTTCTCTCTTCATCAAAAGCAGAAGCAACAGCCCAGGGACATGGACCACATGGCCAAAGCTACACACTTGCTGTAAACTGTGGGCTTGGCTCTTTACCTATATTAATTTCTTAGAACAAGTCTGAATAGGTGCTGTCATTCCTGTTCTATAGATGAGAAAGTAAGGCACAGAAAGGGTAGGTAACTTGTCCAGGGCCACACAGCTGATAAGTGGTAGAGCTGGGAATTCAAACCCAAGCAGTCTGACTTATCAGTGTTATACCATTCTGTCTCAGAATTTGCCAGGCACTCCCTAGATACATGCAATATTAAGCTTAGGATAGAGATAAAATCCAGATCTTTCTCCTGTCCCTAGCTATAGGGATGGACTTCTGACACACCATTTCTTACCTCAAAACCTAAGTGAATTTTTAAGTCTACTGTCAAACCCTAAATGGTATCAAAATTCATAAGGTGAGAAGCAAAAACTGCCTTCTTTGTTACTCTTACACTCCTGAGGTGACTATAGTTAACAGAGCAACTGTAAGAACAATGTGGCTCATACCCTTTCAGATTGTATTTGTGGCATACATGTGTATTGCATGTATTTAGTTAGGGTTTTACTCTGTTAACATGTAGCATACTCAGAGTGTATGTGTGTGTGTGTGTGTGAGAGAGAGAGAGAGAGAGTGTGTAATTTTTTTTGTGTGTGTGGCAGTACTGGGGATTAAATCCAGGGAAATTTACCACTGAGCAATATTCCCCCCCCCCACCCTGCCCTTTCTTTTTATTTTTTATTTTTTTAATTTTGAGACAAGGTCTTGCTAAATTGCTGAAGTATCCTCTAACTTGTGATCCTCCTGCCTCAGCCTCCTGAGTTGCTAGGATTAAAGACATGCGCCATCGTGCCTGGCTCAGCTGTTCAGTTTTAAATGCCACCCTGTTGAAGGCAGACTGTTTGCCAGAGGTTGTGGGGCGCCAACAAAGCCTGCTGCTGTGCTAGAGCCCTATGATTTCAGGTGGAGTTTTTAAAAAGACCTCTAGCCAGATCTTCAAAGAGTGCCTTAATAATGGATGGGGGGATGAGAAATAGGCAAAAAGCATCTAATCCAGCCTTCTCAGTGTACTAGAGAAGGCAAGGTCCCCAGGAAGCTGGGTTGAAAGAGCTCTTGATTCTGATGGGGAGTCAGGCACGGCTGCCGAGAGGTGGGGCTGTGCCAGAGGTATGCTCCTGACTCCTCCCGCGAGCCCATCCCTGCAGCTGGGTATTCAAGAAGAAATTTGTTCTGAAGAATTATGATGCTCCTGCATTTTCTCCTGCACAAAGAAGGAAACTCGGCTGCACGCCCTTTCCTTTCCTCCTCTTGGCACTTTCTGATTGATGATTGGAAATGATGGCAATACATAAACTATTTTTCTTTTTATTTTATGACCTGGTAATAGCAGTAACATATTTCCAGTAAATGTTTTCTATCGCAATAAAAAAGTTGTAACAAGACTAGAAATGGGTATAGTTAAACCCTAAAGAAATCACACTTTCAGAACTGTGGATTGAGGCAGTAACTCTGTAAATCATTTAACTTGGAAAAAGAGCTCCCCCTTAAAAAACAGTCAGGGCAAGCGTCTGGAGTTCACGGTAAGTGCCTGCTGCAAGGGCCGCTGGACTCAGTTCTGACCCTCAGGACCAGCTGCCCACTCAGTCCTCCCACAGTCTTGTCCTACCCAACACCCTCACTCCTTTCTGAACTGATAAATCATCTCAACCTTGTGGTGCTCGTGTGTGTGTGTGTGTGTGTGTGTGTTTAACTTAAAGATCAAAAGTGATACTCTTTTTTTATGGGATGTGGCCTAGGAGAATGGCTAAGAGCCCTGGCTGTGGAATCCCACACCCTGGATTCTTATCCTGGCCTCACCAGGGCCCGTGACTGCATCACTCCAGGACAGATTTTCCTCCTGGGTAAGTGGGGCCCACCTCATAGGGTTTTAAGAGGATTTTGGAAGCCAGTGTGTGTAAAGTGCTTTGTTAAGGGCCTGGAAAGTCCTCTGTGTTAGTTTTGTTATAGCGTGGAAATGAAGCCATATTTGACTTGCTTTCAAAAAGGGCAAGTTGATCATTTTGTCAAATTTGTACAGCAGCATACTACCTGACATTCATTGACTGCCTATTAGGAATAAGGCATTGCGTTCTACATTTTTGTAATTATTTCGTGAAGGTCTAGATCAGCTAACTTGCCCAGTATTGCACAGTTTATAAAAAGACCCAGGTTCTCACACCATTCTTTCTGTTCTGAAACCCACACTCTGACCACCTCCCGCTTCTCCCTCTCCTTCTAGCTGTAGATGCTCACAACAGGAGAAATGTGAGTAGTTCCGAATCACACCACATACAGCCTCCTTTGGCTGCTAAGGACTTTCCATGACAACACTGAGAGCCTTTGCTCTTGGAACTCCAAGGCAGCCAGAAAGCAGCGTTTCCTCTCCCCGCTTGCAGGCAGAGCCACTGCTCCTCTGCTCACCCTTGTTTAGGCTCTGTTATCCTTCAGAGGATGAATGGCTGCTGCTTCTATGTGTCTGGTGTTCTTAATGTGCTCTAAAAATTAGGCCTTTCCCAGCTTTTGTCTTTAATTTCTGATTCCAGCTGACACCTTCATTAATGGTCTAGTCCAAGCTTTCTGTCGACTTGAAGACTACTGTGTAAAAGTGGTTTTGCTGTCCTATCAATAATGGTCATAATTTCCCCAATACTCTCATCAGCAGTGAATTGAGTCTTGCAGCAAAGAAATGGAAACCCCAGTACAGTGGTTTGAGAGCGATTTGTCTTACAGACGGCGTCTTCTTTCAGTAAAATCAGGTCAGTGCGGCACTGCTGGGTTAGGTGTGAGTCTGAGACAAATTAGTTGGAGGAAATTGATCATTTGAACCTTTAGTTATTTTTGGCTACAGTCGCCTTATCATATCTGCTTTTGCTTTATTTACATTTGTTTTAATAAACTGTAATCACTGGGATCATCAGGCAAATTAAATGCCTTCCCAGTTTCAGCCAAGCCTGAGGTAGAGGAGAGCTTACGCTCTCTCCACCCCACACAAACAGCCTTCCCCATAGTTGTGGGGTTTGCTTCCATTCTGGAGGTGGTATTGTTTAAACTGGGAAACCCACCCCTCCTCGTCCTCTGGCCCCCTGGCTGGGGTTTGTTTATTGCACAGACTGGCCCCTTGACCAGTCTCTTCTTCATTGCTATTGAAAGTTAATGGGGGCAGAATTGCATTCCCAAACATTTGAACCTGAAGAGGCCAGGGCAGAACTTAGTTGATCTCTGGTGATCGGTTCAATTTAGTTACGATTTTTTGCCATTAGGCTGGGGCTGAATGATGGTGATTTGGTTGAGGCCAAATGTCTGAAGAAAATTGGCTCTCTGATAAGAGTGCTGTTATCGGAGGGGGCTACCTTCTCATTTACATTTAGATGAGTATTGATTATTTATTTACTCAGAGAAGTGAGATTCGTTTCCAATCTTATCTTTCTCGTCTCTGCTTGTCAGCAGAAAGAGAGATAGAGCTCCTGACATCAGGCCAAGATAACAGCACTTTGTAGTAAAGATAAAAGTTGGAATGGGCCTTTTTCTAGACTTGACTGAAAGGATAAGTTTTAAAAATTAGAACTGATGGGTCATGCTTTCAAAACCTTTCCTGAAGGTTCTACAGTTTAACTAGGCAAGAGAATTGGTTCATTGGAACAGCTCTGGTCTTTCTTCTTTTGTAATAGGAATTGTATTTAATTTGATTATATTCAGCTGTTTCACTGAGAGCAAATTGTGTATTGGCTCAGAAGAAGCTGAAGTGTGACCTTATTGTCATGTCAGCTTGTTCCTTTTTTATTATTTAAATTCCATATTATCCAGTTTGAGCCATAGAAGGGTATAGGCTGCAGTGGTTATCGCTTACATACTGTTCGGTGTTTGTGTTAAGATCAAGCAGAAAATGATTGTAGTGGCCCCTAGAGGAAGAGCTGTGAGCATTGGAGCTGAGCTCAGTGCAGACCTATTGGAGGAGCTGATGTTGGGTCAGAGCTCTGATGTGGACACTTCAGCTTGTTGCTGATGGCTTTGGCTCAGTGCGGAACTTGGGATTCAACTGAGCAGACAAGGCTTGGCACAATTTGCCTCAGATGGGTCTCCCTGCCGCCAGTCTTCTCCAGCCTATTGTCAGCAGTGTCACCGCATGAGTCTTATCAAAACATAGAGCTGATCATGTCATATTCCTGCTGTTAGCATCTGCAGCTTTTTTAAAATATGCTTTTAGTTGTTGATGGACTTTTATTTTATTCATTTATTTATATGCGGTGCTGAGAATCGAACCTAGTGCCTCACACATGTGAGGCAAGCATTCTACTGCTGAGCCACAACCCCAGCCTACCATCTGTTACTTTTAAAAGAAAATCCAAGTCTTGACCAGCAGCCTGGGCCAAGCTTCCCAGCCCGCTTCCCCTTGCATCCCCAGGCAGCTTGGGCTTCTTCCACATTGTTTCCTGTGGCCTGCCTGGGGTCCTCAGGACCTCTGGGGGAGTGCACTACCTCCTCTGCTTCTTTTTTTTTTTTTTTAGAGAGAGACAGAGGATTTTAATCTTTTATTATTATTATTATTATTATTATTATTTTTTTAGTTTTCGGCAGGCACAACATCTTTCTTTGTATGTGGTGCTGAGGATCAAACCCGGGCCGCACGCATGCCAGGCGAGCGCGCTACCGCTTGAGCCACATCCCCATCCGGCTGGCGATCCTCTTGCCTGAGCCTCCCGTTGTGGGATTACAGGTGTGCACCACCATGTCCCCTCTCATTTAATCCTCACAGCAATCTTCTGAGGGAAGTTCTGTTATCCCCATTTTGCAGATAAAATTAAATAACTTCCCCAGAATGCACAGCTGGCACTGATACTCATCCTAAGGGTACAGATACCTCCAAGAGTCAGGAAAAGAGCAATGGGAAGGTGAGAGCACCCATCCTGATTTTTTCTGCTCAGATTCGGCCTTCACTTTTATTTGCTCTTACTTAGCTTTTTCTGACCATAGTCTCTCCTGGATTAAACCAGATCTTTTAAGTGGGTGAATGGAAAAAAGTTGTCAGGAGGCATAACCTAGGTGTGTTCAGTCTTGACTATCTTTTCCCCCTTACTAGAACGAATTTTCAAACTCGTTCTAGCATTCACAATAGTAGTGATAGGTTACTTTATTTACTCCTACCTCCATCCAAAAAGTATTTGGAATTTATACAGTAGGCTAAAACATGCACTGACCAGCGAGGAAATCACATGAAGTAAAAGGAAAGCAAAGGTTAAATGGCAAGTTGAATGTGGAGGAGGGGCTGGCACAGAGACGTGTGCTCAGGTCACCACAATTGGGGAACACATTTAGTGCTGAGCTTCCTAGTGGGCAAAGGAGAAAGGCATATGATACCAATCGGAGACAAGATTTGTGTTGAACAGGATACAAGAGCAAGCCAGTTGCCTGACACCAAGGATGGAAGGCAGTTTTTCTTCTTTAGGAAGAAGTAGGGATAGGAAATGCAGTATGGCTTCCCTCTTCAGGCTTTGACAGACACTTGCTTTCCATAGGGTTTCAACGCTCAGCGAGCTCTCAGCTGATAAGGAATTGGTGCTAAAACGTTTTGGGTTTCAGTCTGGGGTTAAAGAGATCAAGGAAGTGACACTGAACATGTATCCACCATCCAATAGATTCTGCAGATTTTCTTTGAAAAAAATCTTATGTGTTTGCCTCAGGTTTACAAAATCCCATAAAAATCTGTCTGGGTATGAAAACTTGGAACCCTCCCAAAGTGCCCAGAGCAGTATTTTGTTCCCAGACCATTCGATGACATAGCATTACTGCGATAAATACATCATTGAATGCCCAAGCAGGTTTTCTCAGGCTGCAGAGTAACTGCTTCCCAGAATCTTCCCTTTGTGTTCCCCTCTGCTGTGAGGTGGGGGGCATGTGGCTTCATGTGCAGCTGTGACATTTTAAAACCTTTTTCCAAAGGGTGGATGTTGCCTTGAGAACTACGTCCTGTTCAGTGTGAAAGAGCCTTTTATATTTCATATAGTCATTTCTTTGGCAAAAGTATATTCATAGAAACTGACCTCACAGTGTGTCTTTTTAAAATGGCTTTTGGCTACTTTTGTTTTCTTTCCTTCCATGTCAGCTGCCCGCCAATTAAACAAGCAGCTGATGGAGACTCATTTGATATATAGTGGGTCTGGGTTATCATGATCTGGATTATGTTCAACAGTCACCTATTAAGAATTTGATATGAGTGAGGTGCTGTGGTTCACAATGTGTATAGAGAATGCAGACCTAGTGTCCCTGATCCTGGTTCCCCTTCTTCCTGAAGGACATCATGCTTAGCTTCTGTAAGAAACTTCTGACTTCCTCTGTAAAATGGAATTTGTACTCTCCGTGTCTTATGTGACTAAAGAGTGAAGGAAATGATCTATAGAGAAGACATGGCCCAGCCCCTGGCACGAAGTAGGCCCTGTGTTGGTGAGGAGTGGTCAGGGATATGGTCTCGTATCCTGGTCAGTGAGTCAGACTCCCTGCTGACTGCCTCACAACTCTAGCTCACTGACTCCTCAGACAGACAGTCGGTTGAGGTAGGTCCTGTCATTACCCCCATCTTACAGATGAAGAGATAGACAGAGGTCAACTAAGTTGGCCCAAAGTCATACAACTGAATTGCTGAGCCAGGACTCAGAATAAGGCCGTCAGGCCCACCCCATGCTGTCTTGCCTCTTGTGTGTATCTATTGTCCTGTCCTTACACTGTCTGGCCTGAAAGTTGGCCCTTTTCTGAGGAAACGTATGAAAAAGTCTTTATATGTGAGGTCTTTTAACTGGTATCTGGGCAAGAATTAGGAGAGAAATCGATTTGTAAGAGGCAGTTTTCTGTTTGGGTTTAGATCTCAAGTCACATCTTCAGCTCATCCACCCTGTCTTCCCCCAAATCAAGGCCCATCAGCCCCTCCTATGCTCAGAAGTGGATTTCCAACTTGTTCTTTACTGTTATGGGAAAGCAGAGAATACCCAGAGCAGAAGGCAACACTCAGAATTTCCATTACTGACAAAATTTGGCATAGGTAGGATTATTCTTAAGGAAAAATGGGAAGGTCGTTCCAGATAGATAGGAAGATAAGGAGATCATGTCTTCATAAGGGGGCTTTGTCTACCACGAACCCAGAATAAAGTGATAGTATGAGAGATTTGGTATGTGTGTACTTTGTTAGCGTAAATTAGATCATTTTCACTTGAATTTATAGAAACCACAAGTTAAGTGATTCAGAATCCAGATGAATCCACAAATCTACAAAAATCTATATTTATAGTATAAACTATGGCCTTTTATAATTGGTCAATAATTTATAGTTTGTAAGAGGAAGAAAGGTTCAAAGCACACAAGCTTTAGAACCTTGGGCTTTATTTTCTCTTCCTACTCCCTATCTTCGTGATCTTGTGCAGGTCACTTCAAGATCCCAATGTGGGAAATGTGGATGATGACATCGTCTCCCAGGGTTGCTCTAAGGAGTCAGTGAGGTAACACACAGAGCGTGCTTGACACATGATGACCACGTGGTAGAGATGAATGTCATTGTCCTACTAGGATTCAAGGAGAAAGTCCTCAAAACCACTTTCAGGAAGGAAACTGTTTTTAATAGAAGTATCTCAAAGTCCTTTAAAAAAAAAAAAAGGTAGAAATGTCAAAATGGTGGCATTTATGGCTGTGAGAGTAGGGTAGGGAGTTGTGGTTAAGGATAAGGGACCTTTCCTGGTGTTCGCTGAATCCCCTGGCTTCCCTGATCCACATTTCCTAAGCAACTGCAAAGACTAGAAGGAAAAAATGTGCAAAGGAAACCAGCCTGAAATCCTCTCTGATGCCCAGGCCTTGGTTCCCAGTGATCAGAACAGAGGGGGCATGTGGACAGCCCAGCTGTCGGGTAGGCTGACAGCTGGAGAAGTCCAGTGCCAGGCACTGTTCTCAGAGTGCCCATGCCAGGGCACAGGGTGACTTAAGATGAATGTCAGTCTGCAAGAACAAATTCTATCTGGTTTTGAATAAGTTATTACATGTGAACGGCCCATTGGAGATGCTACCATGTATGATAATTATTTTATTCTCAGAAAAGTGATAGTAAGAAGTTTCAGAAATTGGGGGTGGGTGGGTACCAGGGATTGAACACAGGGGCACTCATCCACTGAGCCACATTCCCAGCCCTAGTTTATATTTTATTTAGAGACAGGGTCTTGCTGAGTTGCTTAGCACTTGCTACTGCTGAGGCTGGCTTTGAATTCACCATCCTCCTGCCTCAGCTTCCCAAGCTGCTGGGATTACAGGTGTGTGCTACTATGCCCAGTGAGAAATTTGAAAACTTTAAACATATATAACATTTGTTAAATTATCCTAGATAATAATAAGTACTTATTTATTATTAGGAAATTTGAAAAATACAGAGAAGCACAAAGGAAAAACAAAAGCACTCATGATCCCACTAATGTAACTACATTTTAGAATGTATTATATTTTAGAAATAAATACCTCATAGTGTTTTTGTCCCGTATGCTTTACAGTTGTAATCATCCTGCAGATTTTGTGCTCTAATCTGCTATTTTCAGAAACTAGCACAGTAAAATTTTTTTTCTGGTACCAGTGATTGAATCCAGGAGTGCTTAACCACTGAGCCACATCCCCAGGGCTTTTGATTTTTTATTTTGAGACAGGGTCTCACCAGTTGCTTAGGGCCTTGCTAAATTTCTGAGACTGGCTTTGAACTTGCAATCTTCCTGCCTCAGCCCGCTGAGCCACTGGGATCACAGGCATGTACCACCATGCCTGGTTAACATTAAATATTTTTGTAGGATAACTTTTAATATCTTCATGATATTTCACAATATTTTACTTAGTCAGTCTCACTATTAGACCTAAGTTCTTCCCAAATTTTGACTATCATTTTTTTATAAAATGAACATTAAACTATCCCTCTATATCCATGGGGTATTGGTTTCAGGAACCCCTATTGGTACCAAACCTATGTGCTCAAGTTCTTTATGTAAAATTTGCATGAAACCTGTGCACATCCTCCCCTATACTTTAAATCATCTCTAGGTTATTTACAATATCTACTACAATGTAAGTGCTATACAAATAGTTGTTAAATTGTATTTAGGGAATACTAACAGTCTGTACATATTCAGTGTAGACAATTTTTTTTTCCCCAAATATTTTCCAACCTCAGCTGGTTGAATCTGTGGCTGGTATAGATGGCGACTATATTATGGCTAAGCATTACCAGACTTCACTGTAAATTCATAGGTGTAGCCTCAGTACCCCTACACATTGTGTTGCTGGGAGGTATTGGGGCTGGAGACAATCAGGGAGACCAGGCCAGTGTCTTAGAAAGCAGCTCTCCAGGTTCAGGGATGACTCCTTCTCCTCTAAATGGTCCAAAGAGGTCCACAGAGAAGTTATCTTGAAATTCAGCTGTGCATGATATTTCTGTGAGTCCTTCCTACAATGAATGTGCCAGGATCTGGTAATCAGCAGCAAACATGCCTATCAACCGACAGATGTTGGCACTGGCAGGTGACAGGTAGCAGGGATTGTAACAGTCACCTACATTTCCATGCTTTTATTTACATAATTTTTTTGAAATTAGAATTTTGCTATGTGTGTTGTTGAAACACAATACCTTCTTGATTTAAATGCTTCGCATTGAGTTTGAAAAATTGTGTTTTTGAATATATAATTGCTTAAATAGTATGAAAAGGACTGATTATAAATAAAAACTCTGAGAGGAACTCTGTAAGCACTCTGGCAGAAATGCTAATATTAATTAGAGAAAAGATAAAACATGAAAATCAAATGAACCTCTACAGTGCTACAGACGGACATAGAACACGGGAGAACTACTGGAAATGAGTAAAATGCCCAAGACTGATGAAGGGGAATTACTGGTCGTGAATCAACAAATTGACAGTGGCTGAAACATATCTAAAAATATGTTATCCACCTGGGAGCCCCACACGGCCTCTGCTGCTTTCCTCAGATCTCTCCCACCTTCTTCTGTCTGACTAAACACACCTTTCAAAGTCAAAATAATAAGACAGTTTCTTATGCCTCTCATCTTTTCTCTTTTTGGTACCAGAGATTGAACCCAGGGGCACTCAACCACTGAGCCACATCCCCAGCCCTTTTTATGTTTTATTTTGAGACTAGGTCTCGATAAGTTGCTAAGGCTGCCTTTGAACTTGTGATCCTCCTGCCTCAGCCTCCCCAGGCATTGGGATTGTAGCGTGCACCATGCCTGTGGGCCTCTTATCTTTTCAGTTTCCATGAACAAATCACAGGAGCAGTCTTTTGTTTCTGACCATTGGGCCCATTCGTTCCCATTTGTTGTTATCTGAGAAGAGCAACATTTTCATTTGGGTTAACTAAGAAATATATGAATGAATGTATAAAATGCCCCAGTGTTAGTAGTACAGTCTGCCCAAACCCTTTGATGAAAGATAGCTAGAATTCCTGACTTTCAGTTATTGAACTTACTAGTGTCTGTTGTGTTTTCATAAATATTTTGACAAAAACATGAACTAGGAGTCACTGTCAACCTCATAACCTGGAAACCTGAGATTCTTTTTTTATGGTTCTGGGGATTGAACCCAGGGTCTTATACATATTAGGCAAGCACTCTACCACTGAGATACATCCCATCAGGAGATTCAGTTTTTTGTTTTGTTTTATTTTAAGTTTTTTTTTTTTTTTTTTAAGGTGGACACAATATCTTTACAATACATTTACATGGTGCTGAGGGTCAAACCCAGTGCAAGGCAAGCACTCTAACACTGAGCCACAACCCCAGCCCTGAGATTCACTTTTTTAATTTTCATGTTTTTAAAATTTTATTTTGAATTTTGAACTGTTTCCATATTAGAGTTTTAAACACTGTAATGATTGTTTAACTATTATCAATAAGTACCTTTGTAGCAGTGCCTCCTATGAGGCAGGTACATTCCTAAACAGACATTTTTCCTGTATCATCACTGATTTTCACAGTGACATAAGGATTTATACATTACACATTAAGAAGCAGAGGTTCAGGGCTGGGGCTGGGGCTAAGCAGTAGAGCGTTTGCCTGGAATGTGCAAGGCCCTGGGCTCGATTCTCAGCATCACAAATAAATAAATAAATAAATAAATAATTCATTGGCAACAACAACACAAAAGAAACAGAGGTTCAGAGAGGGTGGGTGACCTGCTCATAGCTAAAAACAGTGTGGCCCTACTTGCCTGTAGGTCAGTCCGCCTCAGAAGCCACTTACCTGTCACCTGGTATGGGGAAAACTGAGTGAGAACAGACAAGTGCGGGAAACAAAACCCAAACTCTTCTGTCCTGGGTAACTAGACCCTTGAGACAGACTAGCGTTTTCCTATGGCTTTCCCAACTTTTCATCAGCATGCGGTCATTTCTAAATGTTAAATTCACTATTTCAGACTCGCTCCCCTCCTCCTGCCCCTTTGATCTTCCAGGCCCTCAGTACCGCCTGGAGAAGCAGAGTGAGCCCAACGTCGCCGTTGACCTGGAGAGCACGTTGGAGAGCCAGAGTGCGTGGGAGTTCTGCCTGGTCCGAGAGAACAGTACGTTGGCTGTCTCCCTCCGTGCCCACTTTGTCTGTTGCAAACGTGCTTAGAAGTCATGGGTTTGAACACTCGCTGGCCTGGCTTCCCTAGGCAGATTGAAAGTGGCTGTTTCCCAAGGCAGACTGCAGCCTCTGTGCCAGAAGTGTATCCCAGAGTGAAATAATAGATTCCGTGCTGTTGGCTAGAGTCCACATCCTGTTTAGCAGCCCGTGATTCATATTTGTCTGTTGAACTGTGTCTTCCTCGGTTAGGAGCAGCCCTGAAGACAGTTTAGAAATAGGAGGCCCTTTCTGAGGCAAAGGCAGTTTTGTATGTAAAGCAGCTGGGCCTGTATCGCTGTTCAAACATCAAGTTCACACAATTTTAGCCTTTTGAATACTTAGCAGAAGGCAATGTTGAGATTCCTAGAGCCATGTTGAGCACTTCTCTAACACTTCAGTTAATTCCTTTCCTTCTCTCTTCAGAGCTTCTGGGTTGTGAATTTTTCCTATCCCTCTTCACTGTACTCCCACAGACACAGAGGATAAGTGATGTGTGACAACAGATTGTCCATGGTCACTCCTGCCCAAGGGCTTTCACAAGGGCTGTTTCTTCCTCCTGAGAGACACTCTGCCATTCTGGTTTCTCATCCTTCACTTCAGTTTAAATGTCACATCTTCAGAGAGGCCACCATGACCTCCCTTTCTCCCATCACCTAAGCCTGATCCACCCCTCATTTGGCTCTTCCATTATACTCTCAGAGGCCATACTTCTTTTTAATCATTGCATTTCTATTTACAATTATATGTATATTTATTTATACACACACTTATTTATTATAAATAGATATACATATGATTATAAATATTTATAAGTGTGTGTATAAATAAATTTTTCTATTTATAATTATAATATATTTATTTACACACACGCTTATTTATTTTTCTCAGTCATTGTCTGTCTCTCCCACTAGACTGTCAGGTCTGTAAAGATGTTATAGCAGCTTGTCTTTCATTAATCCACTAGCCCACTAAAGACCGTGTGCTGGAGGAGCTCAGTAAATATAGACTGAAGAGTGAATGAGTCGTCGGTCTGTAGTCACACCACTGACCCTCTAAACCAGACCAGACTGCTGCTTTTCGACCAGGATTTCTGACACCCTTTTCTGGAGCCGCATGCACACAATTCACTGAGAGTGTGAAATGTGCTCTTGGCGTTCAGCAGCAAAGTCTCAAAGCTTGGTGTCCGCACAGTCTGCAAAAATTGTATGTAAATACACAGCAGTAAAAATCACTGGTTCCCAAGTGATCCAAAAATGTTCACATAAATAGTAAACATTTGTTAAATTGTTCTTCCCTATCAACATCTTAAAGCAAAATGTAGTACTTGTTACCTACCCCATAAGCCAGAACTTTCAAGCAGAATCCTGGTGGTGGAAAAGCACAGGGAGAGAGACCCCAACACTGGCAGCAGGAGTGTGAGGAGTGTGAGGAGTGTGCTACAGCTGGTGCACCGAGCAGCATCAGAGTGCTTTCCCCAGTGTTTCTTTTTGGAAATCTGTCTTGAGAGTATCTATAAAATGCAACAGATATTTATATATAATACTTTTCAATGTTATTTCTAGTATCTGTCATTAGAAGAGTAGTCGGATAATTAGTGGTGTACTCCTACGTTGGAGAATCATGCAGGGTTTCATATGGGATATGCTCTGGGATCACAGTGAAATGAAGCTGAAACCAAGAAAAATACAACTAGATATTTGAGAGTGTTTGTGTATATTTGGAAATTGAGACATAAGCTTCTCTGAACCTGTAGCTTAAAAAAGAAGTAACAGAAATTTGAAACTATTTTGGTGGGAAGATAATGAAAATTCTACATTTTAAAATTTGGGGTTATGGCTAAAGCAGCACTTTAAGGAAATTTTACAGTCTTCAAATTTATGTTATCAAAGAAAAACTGAAAAGTAATGAGCTAATAAACATTCAACTCAAAAAATTAAAAGGAAATCTAAATAAAAGGAAGGAAGCAATAAAGATAAGAGCAGAAATTAATGAAATAGCAAATTCAGAAACATCAAAAGGAAGTTGGTTCTTTGAAAAGACTGGTAAAATTAGCAAAGCTCTAATGACATGGATCAAAAATGTGGAAGAAAAATAACAAGAGAGACAAGGAACAGAAAAGGAATGGAGACACACTACAGATTCTGCAGTCAGTATGCCAACAACACGAGGTTATCTTGAAAACTTCATTCCAAAACTTTGGAAAACTCAGATGAATAAATTCCTGGGAAAAGACAACTTACCCAAAAAGACAAAAATAAATAGAAAACCTGCATGCTCAGATTCAGTTTTGAAAAATGGAATTAGTGATTCAAAACCTTCCCACTTAAAAAAAAAAAAAAATCCAAGGACGATGATTTTACTGGCTAGTTCTACCCAATACCTAAGGAATGAATAACTACAGTCAGTTGTTCCAGAGACTAGAAAAACAGATTACCCTCTCCAGTTCATCTGAAAAGGCTATCTTAAATTGTGGTTCCAAACCCCTGTAAAGACCATACAAGACAGGAAATTTTAAGGCCAATCTTAAAATATAGCTGCAAAATTCCTAAACAAAATGTTAAAAAACTGACTCCAGCATTTATTAAAAGAGTTATATGTTCCCAAGTTGATTTTTTTAAATATATATATATATTTTTTTTTTACTTGTTGATAGACCTTTGTCTTTTTTATTTATTTATGTGCGGTGCTGAGAATCAAACCCAGTGCCTTACACATGCCAGGCAAGTGCACTACCTTTGAGCCATAGCCCCAGCCCCCAAGTTAATTTTTTTGAGTTGAATGTTTATTATCTCATTACTTTTCAGCTTTTTTTTTTTTATAACATAAATTTGAAGGCTGTAAAATTTCCCTGCTTTAGCCATATCCCCAAATTTTAAGAGTATAGACTTGGTTTACCATTATAAAACTCCAGTCCATACGATTTGCCACAAGAGTTTAGTAGTGAGAGCAAGAGAGAAATAATTTTGATGTAATCTTAAAGGGAAAAAATTAGAAGAATAAAAAAGAGCACATATAGGCTAGTCCCAACAACATAAAAATAAAACAAGCAAATAAAAGATACAGAAGAAAAATTGGAAGGATTTTTCCGGTTGACAAGATTCCGGGTAGTTCATTTTCCTTTCTTTTGGTACTTGTACTTTCCAGATTTTCTGAAGTGAGCATGCATGACTTTCTAAGAAGAAAAGCGAAAAAAAAATAAGGGCAAGTTCACATATACAAGACTATATAATGAGTACATCGATTAGTGCTCTTCTTGAGACAATTGAAATTTCAAACCATTTATACAGACATACACAGTACCACACCATGACATGTCAACAGGAAAGGTTTGCCAACACAAGCCTTTGCTTTCGCAGCTTGCTTATCTAAATTCTTTACCTGATAAAAATAGATAATGGTGCCCTCCTTCCCTGTCATTTTCCTTCATTCTTTAAAGATTCCCAGGTTTTTTTATTTGGTGGGGGGCGGGAGGGGGTGATGCTGGAAATCAAACCCAGGGCCTTGCACATGCCAGGCAAGTACTGTAGCACTGAGCTACATCCCCAGCCATTTTTTAAGTTTTATATTTTGATACAGGGTCTGCTAAATTTTCTGGCTTGCCTAGAACTTGAGATCTTCTTGCCGCCACCTCTTTAGTTGCTGGGATTACAGGCCTGAACCACCAAGCCCAGCTTAAGGCTCTCATCGTAAACATACTTGGGGAAGTAATTCACTTATAGAAACTTTGTAGTAGATTCTGTTTCAAAATGTTGACCTGTTTTTATGCAAACAAGATAAAGTGTATTATTAGAATCTTGGTAAATATTTTGGATAAGTAATACACATGTAAAATTTTTTTTCAGATAGTACAAAAGTCTATAGTAGAAACTAAGCCTCCCAGTCTTCTGTTCTGTTTCCCTCCCAGAGACAGCAGTTGTGCAATCTTTCCAGGGATCGTCTGTACATGTGCAGTCATTCTGGCATGTCTGTGAAGAGTTGTGTGTGTATATGCAAGCACACATGCACACACTCATGTTTGTATTCCTCCATTTTTAAAACCACAAATGATAGCAAAATATTATTGCACTTTTCTTTTATCATTTTAACAATTTATAGAGATTATCCCATATTAATTCACATTTTTTTCTACATATAAATTCACCAGTTTTTTAACTGCTGTACAAGCACAGTATTCCACAATATGTTGTGGTTTCAGATTAGTTTTGTTTTTGTTTTTAGGATGAGGCCCAACTTTTATACATAGGAAAGAAAAGCTGAGAGGATTCATGGATAAAGCTTTGAAATCTGTGCTCTGGTTCTTATTCCACTTCTAAGTATGAACAGTCTTAATTTAGTTGTATGACCTCTGTGAGCCTCAGCATCTCTGTCTCAAAGGATTTATAAGATACTTGTAGTTCTTACACTTTGTGAGTCAAAATCACTGTTAATGAAGGAAGCCCTTGCCAGCATTTACAAAGGTAAAGGCAGGCAGTTGCTGAAAATCAGAGGAATATTATAACTAGTCTTATAAAATAGAAGTAAATTATGAAAACAATACATTCTTTTTTAAAAACAATTTTTGTTAGGTGTCGATGGACCTTTATTTTATTCATCTATCTGTATGTGATGCTGAGAATCAAACCCAGTGCTTCAGGGGCTGGGGATGTGGCTCAAGCGGTAGCGCGCTCGCCTGCCATGCGTGTGGCCCGGGTTCAATCCTCAGCACCACATACAAACAAGGATGTTGTGTCCACCGAAAACTAAAAAATAAATATTAAAAAAAAAAAATTCTCTCTCTCTCTCTCTCTCTCTCTCTCTCTCACTCACTCTCACTTTAAAAAAAAAAACAGTGCTTCATACATCCTGGCAAATGATCAACCCAGCCCCAATATGTTCTTTTTACAGAAAGAGATTGTTAAATTTCATTTATTATTTTGTGGTACTAGGGATTAAATCCACAGACACTTTACCATTTAGCTACATCCCCAGCCCTTTTTAAAATCTTTAATTTGAAACAGTTTCTCTCTAAGTTAGAGAGTGTAGCCTTGAATTTACGGTCTTCCAGTATCAGCCTCCTCAGTAGCTGAGATTACAGGCTTACACCACCATGCCCAGCCAAGAATGATGTATTATTCTCCAGTAGCTACCTATTAAGAAGTTGGATTAAAACAAAGAAAAATATATCAAAAATTGAATTTTTTTCATTTCTCTTGGTGTGTTTGATCAGGACAGGCTCATATCCTTAAAGTCATTTTAAAAATGTATTTATTTATTTACTTTTGGTACTGGGGAAAGAAACCTAGGGGCACTTAACAACTGAGCTATATCCCCAGTCCTTATTATTTTGAGACAGGGTCTCACCAAGTTGCTAAGAGTCTCTCTAAGTTGCTGAGGCTGACCTTGAACTATAATTGTCCTGCTTCACTTTTCAAAGTCACTGGGATTACAGGCATGTGCCACCATGCCTGGCCATGAAAGCCACTTTTGAAGTGAGCTAAGTTATGATCAGTAAGTATTAAGCACTATGTAAAAGAATGTGCTGTGGAGCCAGACTACCTCAGTTCACATTCTGACCATGCCCCTTCTAGTTCTGGGACCTTAGACCCTTTACTTTTATCTCTTTTGGGTAGTTGATCTGCCCTGTCAAGTTGACAGAAGGATTCAGTGAGTTTTAATCTTAAAGAGCTTAGAACAGTACTTGGTCATAGTAAGTGCCATAAACATTAACTGTAATTAATAAATAATGAAAGAACAATATTCTGTGGCTAACAGAGCAGATGGGCACAGATGTGGAGGTCTGGACTCACAGAATTGTCAGAGCCCTCAAGGAGATGTAAGGAAGGGGTGATCCAGATGGAGGGAAGGAGAGTGCTGGGAGGGGGCTGTCTGTAAATCCATGTCATAGGACCAAAGAACTTAGAAGCAGGGTACTTTCCAAATGTGTTCTGGTGTCCCAGAAAAGCTGTATACTTTGTATTTCAAGAACTGTTTGCCATAAGTGTAGATAGAAGCCTTTCATTTTTTTTTTCTTCAGAGGAAGGATAGGGCACAATATTTTGTATCATCCACATCAAAGGGTATTTTTTAAATTATTTATTGTAAGGTCTTGTGCTAGATATTTTGCAAAATGCTTTCTCTTTAGTTTTCATAACTACCCTGCAAGACATTCTCGTTGTAAGGAGAGGTTGTGACTTGTTCAAAGTTAGCCAGCCAGTAACTGTCCTAAATTCTAAGACAGCTGTCTGATTCCAGTGCCTAGTCTCAGGTTGTTGCTAACCTTTCCATCCCAAGAATAGTGATGACAATTGTCTTTATGCATTGTGAGAAAAAAGCTTGCAAATGAAGCTCATACAACAAGAGTATCTGCCTCGGGACTGAGAGCTAACATTTGTGCTTGGATCTTGGCCTAAATAAGAAAATGACAAGCCAAAGTCCTTGAGCTTTCCAGTTTGGATTCTTGTCTGATAATCTACTGCATCCTTCAGCCAACTGTCTGCTCGAAGCTGGAATCAGACCAGAAGGAAGCAACGAGTACATTATGGAGAGGATGTAACATTAGAAGACTTCCATCCTTGTCCAAGCTTCTATATAAATCCTGGCACCAAACAGCCTCAATTTTCTTTTCTGCCAAATGTTCCTGGTGACCTTTCCCACTGATCATATGTGGATAGCCCATACAGGTTCTTGAAGAAAGAACCAATTTATTCCATAGCTTTAAGAGAGAAACTCTGGAATTTTCCATCATCAGGGCCAAAATAGGCATGAAATTAAACTGGCTTTAGGAAACACCTAAAGTGTCAGATACCGTGTCTTTCTGTTTTGTCTCTCACTAGGCTAAGCACAGTGTTTAAATAAATCATAGTCACCAGGATCAGGCAGACCTCGGGTAAACCACTTGTAACTGCTGACTTCAGAAAAATTGTATCACTCCTCTGAGCCTTAGTTTCCTATGTAAATGAAAATGATTGGATCTATTCCACAAGATTTTTCTGAGAATTGCATGAGATATGGATGCCGTAATATAACATTTTAGGCTAGTGTGGTCATCACCTTTATTTTATAGAAGAGGAAACGGGCTCAGAGGGGTGAAGTGGTTTGCTAATGTCACACAAATAATAATGAGGAGCCTGGAGAACTGTGTCTTCTATCCATTAAGTCTGGTAAAAGAGCTGAATCTAATTATTTTATTTCCTCAATAGAAGCTGCTGTAGAGAGGCATCCGTTGCTTTGTAAACGTCAGCTTCATCTGCTTGGATCTCCTTTTCTTTTGAAGGAGATTCACAGATGCTAAGACCTTCCACTATTGTCAGTACCTTATGAACTTGTTAATTTCCTTATTTTAAGGTGTTCTGAGGAAGGGTGTGTGGTCCTCCAGGTAGACCCCATGGCTAGGGAGAGCATCTGAGGGTCACAGTCTGAGAGTCCTCATTCACTGCCTTGAAGACCCAGGAGAGCAGGCAGTTCCTTCTAGAAGGCTCTCCAGACTACTCACTGGGCTCAGAATCCCTCTCTGATCATTGATTTCATTGCATGAATTTGCCCACTCCCATACTAGACTGTCGCTCTCACTAGACAGGGACCAGGTATGCATTCGCATGTCTAGCCAGACCTGGCTCCTTCCCTTGATGGAGTGAGCCTTCTACCTCCCTGACATCATCAGACTTCTCACTGGGGGTCCAGGGTCAAGTACATGATGATTTTTAAGGACAGGTCCTCCTGAGTTTGGGTGAGTATCTTTGTCTGCAGAGGTTTCTTTGTGATGGTATTTGGACCCTCCCCCACTACTAAATAGAAAAGGAAAGTGAAAAAGCAACCAGGAGAATGCAGAGAATGAATGTGCACATATGCTGGGACATTTCCAGATCCTTTTTTTGATGCTTATTCATAATGGGCCAATTCCTCCTCCTGCTTAACTGTGTGCCAGGCCTGGAGACTCCCTGGTGGTTCCTCTCTGCTTCTGGAGGCTTTGCCTTCTTCAGTTTCAAATTGCTAATCTCTCCAATTTCTGTCATGTGACCTGATTACCAGGGCTTTAAGCCTCTTTTATTATGCCACAATAATACTCTTCAAATACAAAAGAAAATGTGACCATGCAAATAAACTCTATTCATAAATAGAAATGACTTGTGATGCTCGTGGTGCATATTTTAGGTTGAATTATTGCTGAAAGCCAGTCACAAGTCTTGGCATGGGCATTCATGGTAAGGAGTTTTCTATATGGGTGAGGGTTTTTTCAAGTTGATGTTGCACATTAGCTCCCTGGACACTAATAGAATTTAAATGAAACAGAAATATTATCCCTGAATACCTGTGTCCACCTCCTGCCATCTGGATAATGTGGGCTGGAGGCAGTGTCTGTAGGGGAAAAGAGAAATACTTGGCACCACTGAGTCACCTTGGGCAAGTCCTTCTCCCTTGTGAACTTCATTTTTCCATCTATCAAAATGTGATGGTAATCTCTACCCTGGAGGGCTTGTGTGAGGATTAAACCATTGGAACAAGTCAACAAGGCTGTACATCAAAAGTGCTTTGTGAACTATGGTGCACTGTATAAAGCATCTGTGTGCCTGAGACAGAGGGCAAGCCCCTGTCACAGATACCGCAGCAAGTCTGAGCATGCATGTGGTAGCCTTTTCCCTCCCTGTTAATCCTCCCTTCTCTCTAGCTTCTTGGACTTTTCACAGGCCCCTTTGGGCAATGGAGTAGCTGATACCTAGGACAAAAAGCTTTGATGACCTGTACAAGAAGCAGACCTGCCCATGTCCCCACCTCCTTCAGTAATGATTATCTGAATTTTGCTGTGTGGGCTGAGAACTTCCATGTGAATTGTATTTTTCACCCTCCCCCTTCCTCAAAAGGTCCCCCCTTTTCATTTTATCATTAGGTAGTAATTAGTATTCAAGGGAAATTGGTCTTAATATATTAAAATTGGTTAAGTGCATTTAGACCTGTACCACAGCCAATGTCTTATTGGAAAATGTAATTGGGGACTCTGTGTATGTAATTAATTGAATTACAATTAAGAACTTTCATTAAGCGATACACTGGTACATTAGAGCAGTAAGGAAACATGTTTGACGAGCCACAAACCCTGTCTGGGCTCTAAGTGAGGGCATAGAGATTTGCATTCCTCCAGTAGGCTCCTGCCCCTGCAGCCCCTGACTAATGTTTGGGTAATGCATCAGGTGACGTTTCTGCAGTGACTCTGAGTGGGAGGCGACGTTCTTCTAGCAGACGTGTCCTTATTCCCTGATTCCAGTGTCAGGGAGAGGGACACCTCAGGGTTGATCAGATGTTACAGCTCTTAGATATTTTACCATGTAAATTGTCAAAAATGCCAGTTTCCTTAGAAAACTCCATTACTTTTCCTGTGCTTCAAAGAGGAACAAAGACATTGAAGGAAGAGGAAGTCAAGAGAAATCTGTCACCCTAACTTCCAAGCAAATCTGAAATGAGCTGTATAGGTCCAACCCTTTAGTGGTCACAATACATCCTCCAAAGGCTGGTTGGATGCACTTGGAGCACATATTTGTTAGTCTGTTCCCCAGCGTTAACATTGGAGCCCTCCTCTGGGCCAGCCATTGTTCTGGTGCTGGTAGGTGGTAATCAGTGCTACACAGGTGGAATAGTGGTTAGCAGGACCTAGAGCTGGTGAGAGCAGCAGGGGAAGGCTTCCTTGAGAAAGGAAAAAACTAGTTAAATAATGAGTAGGAGAAGAATGTTGCAGGCCAAAGGACTGCTCATCTGAAGGTCTTGAGACCAGAAGGAGCTCAGCACACTTGGAAGTGAATAAATGTGTGCAACAGAATGAGCAGGGGCGGGTGCTGCAGGTTGAGCCCGAGGAATAGGCAGGTCCAGAGTGCAGAGCCTGTGGGCCCCTTCCACATTCTGATTGTTTTAGAAATTCTATGAATCTGAAACTGTTTCTTTCTGATCACCTCATAAAACAAGATTACCTTGAATTATTGAGGGAGATCCAAAATTTCCATGTGGAAAGTCCTCCACCCTGGCAGGCACTGGCTCTGAGAATCCAATCAGTTAAACACTGGGACAGCAAGGATCCCTGCCCTGGTTGGAGCGTAGCAGATTCTAGTGAAGCATCTGTCCTTACTGCATGATCCTGATGACTCTAAGAGATTACTGAAGAGGCTTGTGTGTTATTGTATATCACCTATTGATCGTTTTTTAGAGACCAGCAAAAATGACTAGCAGCTGAAGGGGAAGTGTTTAATAGAAGAGAAGCTTTGGGCTTATGAGGCTTTGGGGACCTAAACTGCCTCTGGAAAAAAATGTGATGGATGCAGAGAGCGAAGCAAGAGTTTTTCTCCATGACTCACTTATGCAGTCAGCTCTGAGTCTTACTGAAGGAGTCAACAGTTAAGTTTTATCCCTGATTCCTTTGTTATGGCAGGGCTAGGCGGAATTGAGTTCTTAGATGTTGTTGTGGCCCATACAGTTGTATATTGCAGCCCATCAAAGGAATGGTTTTACCCACAGGGGGTTATGTAGCAATTAAGGGCACAGGTTTGGAATTAGACCTGGGTTCAGTTCCTGGCTCCAGCTTCTACTAGTTGTATAGCTGTAGGAGCAGCATGACAGTCTGAGCCTCATTTTTTTTCTCACCTGTATACAGAGGATACTCTCCCACATAAAGGAGCTTGGAGAAAATTAAGTGAGAGAATGTGTTTGAAGTGCCAAGCGTGGTGTCTGACATAGAATAAGCACTCAGGAAATGCTGCTATTGAGAAAGGATCCCTGTTCTCAGTGCACCCATTCTGTTGAGGAGTCTAAATGGCATGTTAGGTTCTATTAACCATGGTAAGTACAAGGAATGGTGTATAAACCTGAAGTACTGTTACGGTTAACATAAAATTTCACTGCATTGAAGTCTGGTTCAATCCAACCAGATTGAAGTCTGTGGTTGCATCATTCCACTGGCAGCATTTACTGAACATCTGTGATGACACTGTGCTATGTGAAGCAGAATTTTCCTGGCTGTAAGGGTCTAGCTCACAAGGAGACTATGGATGCTAATGTAAGAGACTCACCGTGAGAGACTTCCACAGAGGGCTGCAGATTTCAGGGGACCAGGGAAAGCTCTATTTGGACTAGACCTTGAAGTATATAAATTTTGAAGAGTGGAAAGGGCATCCTTTCCCGCAGGTATAACCTGAGCCATGTCCAGCTTGGCAGGAGCAGGGTGATTGCTTGTACAGTTGCTGCTGGGACCTGGGACCTGGGACCGTGGAGTGGAGGATGGTTCACTTGCCCTTTGCTCAGGCAGTTCCTCGCACAGCAGTGTTTTATTGTGAGTCCGGGCCTGAGCTGAATGTTACACCTGACTTGAAGAACTTTCTTCTCCCCTGCCCCGCCACTTCATTTTCCACGGCTCCCCTCCATTTTCCACGGCTCCCCTCCACACTCTCTCTGCTGCAGCCAAAGACAAGCACTTGTGTGCATGCTCACCATTTGTGCACTTCCTGTTTTTCCCATCCTGATCCCCTGTGGATTGCTTGGACCCCCTTCCAATGACGGGAGAAGCTCGCCATCCTCCTGAGTTCCTGAGCACTGGCACAACACTGGGTGTGTGGCAGGCTAGTAACTCTTTCTGGATTAGAAGGAGAGGTCAGCAGGATTGTGTTATGGAGAGCTGAAAGGTGGGGGTGTAACAGTGGCCGTTGATCTTCTGGTTGAGTTTTAGAGTTGGCACAGAGCTGTTTGGAAAAGGGAGACTGAAGTTGCTTTAGCTTACACTGGATTAGGGCCTTTTATAATTGGTCTAAGACTCATTGAACTGTAAAATGGATTTAAGTTCCATGTAGTTTATATCTATGAGTATAGAAAATCTGCCAATAATATACAAGTTCATATGAGCTTGGATTTAGTGATCAGTGCCTGCTTGTTTGAAAAAAAAATCATATACCTCTATGGTCTCCCTCAATTCCAACAAAATCACATGAACTGTAAATAGTTCAGTTCTCAGTACCAAGAGTGGGAGAATGTAAGCTTGAAAAAAATATTGGCTGTAACTAGCCTTGATCTCATCACTGCTAGCAGAGCTATTCTTAGATGTGTGAACAAGCCTTCCAGCTGTTGTCAGGTGGCAACATACACACAGCTGTTACTATACTATGTGTCCATCATGGTTGTGCAAACCCAGGTCCAGGGACAATAAAAGCACACCATGCTAACCAAGCAAGTCAGCAGCTCTCAAAGTGTGTGGTATCAGGACTTCTTTACACCGTTAAAATTATCAAGGTGAGCCAGGCGCTATGGCACATACCTGTAATCCTAGCAGCTCTGGAGGCTGAGGCAGGAGGATCACAAATTCAAAGCCAGCCTCAGCAACAGCAAGGCACTAAGCAATTCAGTGATACCCGTCTCTAAAATGCAGAATAGGGCTGGGGGGGTGTAGCTCTGTGGTTAAGTGCTACTGACTTCAATCCCCTGTACCAAAACCAAAAGTTATGGAGGTGGGCCTGGGGATGTAGCACAGTGGTAGAGCACATGCTTAGCATGTACAGCTCCCTGAATTCTACCCCAACACCAAACAAGACCAAAAATGAAGCCCATGGAGAACTGTTATTTATTGGATTATATCTATCTATCTATCTATCTATTTATCTGTATATATATAATTAATCATTTAACATTAACATAAATAACAAATTTTATGAAAAATATATTTCCCTTAAAATTTTTAAGGAGAAGAGTAGTACTATTTTACATTTTTTGCAAATTTCTATAATATCTGTCTTAAAGAAGATTCAATCTGTTATGAATACATTATATTGATTGAAGTATATGAAGAAAATTTGTCATAACACAGATATAATTGTTGAAAAAGAGAGGAGTGTTTTAATAGCCTTTTTAGACAACCATGGATATTTTTATTGTACCCAAACTCAAGTGATAGTTTCTTAAAAATTATTTGCAGTGTAGAATCAGAACTATTTATTGCTTCATGCACTAGTAAGAGAATGGGCATGAAAAAGGCAAATGATGTCTTCCTGTTATTATTCTGAAAATAGTATTGAAATTACACACCCCCTGAAAGGGGTTTGGGGATATGTCCCATAATGGGTCCCTGACTGCACTTTGAGAATACCCAACTTAGAATTTACCCTTACTTAAGTCATTAGTCTCCTTATCCTGCTCATAGGAGCATGGTGAGGTGGGTGGGGCAGGAGCGGCCTTCAGCACCACTCAAAGGAAGGGAAAGGAGCACTGGAGGGCAGACTCTGGAGTCTGGTAGTCTGTCCCAGCTCTGCATTGGCTCTTGGGAAAGAGTTTGACCCCAGAGTCAGGGTTTGAATCAACATTGCTGAACTCTATATTCATGTCCCATCTAATGTAATTGAGCCCAGGCCACTTCCCTGCTGTCTCACAGCATTCCTCTTTCTTTGCTGCAGGCCCCAGAGTCACCTTCGTTCGTTCGTCCTTCCTCTCCTCCTCTCTGCTTCCCTTTATCCCTTCCTGCCCCATCCTTGTTTGACCATTCTTCACCTAGGACAAGGACCTGACTTCATTCCTCTTTCCTGTTTCTCACTCCACAGGGTTAAACCACTTCTCTGGATCCTCTGCCTGCTGCTACCTCTCACCTTTCCACACTGTGAAGAACCCTTGTCTTGTTTCCAGAGCCTGTCAGTTCATTTGAGCTTTGGTCCCCATCAGTAATAGGCCCCACCCCAAAATTTGATCTATCACAATATATCTATGAGTTATCGCAGCTCGAGCGTTTTGACACGATACATTATGGTAATCCATGGCACATAGAGACATTAACACTCCCGACTTTGACAAAATACATCATGAAGTCTTTGAAGGCACCATTACAATTTATCTTGTCATTCAGGGAGAGACTCAGTTCAGCATTAATGTAGATGAACACAGTGTGGCTTTTGTTTCATTTAATTGCTTGTGACCTTTTTAATTGCTAATTTAACAAAATACAAAAGGTTATATTTCAATTAAATTAATGGTTTAGGGAGTGGGGGTTTTTTTTGGTATGTTTATTTTTAAGACATTCTGGCACACCCTACTTTTCACTTCTAAGATGATAAAAATGGCTTCTCTCAAACACAAGCGAGTTTTTTAATGTGAAGTTTATAGTACAATAATGATTTTAATATGCCAGTGGTGTAGTCCCAAGCATCTTTGGTGTGTGGTTGGGTTCACCCTTTTCCAGAAGAATACAAACACTAAAGGCATTTACATCAAGGCATAGAACATTTCTGGTCCGAAAACATAACTTTTGATATAATGCTTTCTTCAAATGTTGGTCTTTAGATAAAGTGTCCGTGGCATGTCTCTTTGGGCTTTTCTCTCTGCCTGTTTCTGTGCTCTGTAGTCGCCTGCAGCCACACCTCACCACCACCACCACGCTGCCCCCCCACAACCCCGGTGCCCTCCGCAACCCCCCCCCCCCCCCCCGCCTTCCCACAGCCTTGCATACTGCTGACTGTGGGGACGTCACATGCACACACAGACATGCCCCTCCAAGCAGAGGCACTCCTGGGTCTAATTTGAGAAATGGCACCGGAGCTCCCAAGTCCAGCGTTTGTTCCTGTGCAGCAGTTAACCTGCTTTGGAGCAAACAGCATGAACTGGAGACGAGTGCAGGACTGTTCCTTCCCCACTCTCCAGGTGCTGTCGCCCTTCTGATCATAAAAGCAAACACACCCCTTGTCAGTGGGAGCAAGGCTCAGAACTCACTCGAGTATCAGGGTGACTTAAGTCCTCAAATGGGATATGAATTTACACTGGCAGAGAGTAGAAGGTCAATGCACAGAGCATTAGTGTGCTGAGCGGCTCCAGCTCTAGAAGGCTTGAACAAAATTAATATAAGGAAATTGACAAGCCTTGCTGGTTATTCCGTAGCTTTAAGACCTCTACTAAAATCCTATCATCTCATCTGCCCATTATTAACATTTCAGCAAAATATAAAGTTTTCATTAATCTCCCACAGCAAATTTAGGAGTGAAAACTGGCACTTGTTTGAGCTTTTAGGACTACATTAGCTGGTGTATTAAACAAAATATGTCATTCTTCAGTAGCTTCTGTAAGAAGCTAAATCAATTTCCAGCCATATTTATGCACCACTTTATCTAAAAGCATCTGAATTATCATTTACAGCTAAGATGCTTTATTAGCAGCTGGCATTGAGATTGCTCGGTAAAAAATTATATGTCACGTTATAGTAATTTTTAAATTGGTTTTAATCCAACATCATAAAATGTAAAAATCTTATGTGTGGATTTTTTTTCTTTTAGTAATTGGCATTTTAGCATAATGAGCTGTTACCTCTTTCCAAATCAAATACCTGCAATATTTAAAAAATATTAATTAGTAAAGAAAATAGAAGTTCTGGAATTAAGAACTAAGTTATATCTAATGCATTTTCTCAGAAAAGAAGGCTTTGACCAACTTTTTAAACATTAAAGAATTTTAATATTTTATTAAAATTCCCTATAATTCTCATGTATAAAAATGTTCTAAAATAAAAATAAACTCATTTTGGCAGTTAAGTGTCAGTAAAAATATAGATTGGAAAAAGTGAATGATTATTTTAAACTCTAACCTTCTAGCCAGCCTCTCAGGTCAGATGTGAACACTGCTCAAGAGACAATAGCGACTGTGATTGTGACACAACTGTCCAAATTCATAGGTGTTGCAAAGAAAGGAAATGGGTCATGCAGTGGCCCCTGCAGATGTGTCCGAGCAGTGTGATGTTGGTTCAGTCATGCAGCCTCTCTGACCATTGCCTTCCTGTGGACATGGCACCTGTTCACATTCGTTCAGTAAATTTTCATTGAGCTCTTGCTTCCTCCTCAGTACTGTAGCACTGGCAGGGTCTGGGCCTGCTCTCTGGGGTCTACAGTCTAGTGGCAGGCAATAAACTACTTATGAAAACACGCGGCACAGTGGCATAAAGAGCCAAGCTAACATGGGGGACTGGGCTCAGGGAGCATTTCCCTGGAGCACCACTTGATCTAAGCTCTTCAGAAGGCCTAGGGAGATAGCAGGAGGGAACAAATGGGGAGAAGGGTTTGCTGGGCAGAGAGGACAGCATGTGCAAGATGCTCCGAGGTGGAACTCAGTTGGAGGCATCCCACATCCTTACCAATTAGAAGGCCTTATTGAGAGTGCTGAAACTGCCCAATTTGGGAATAACTTCAGTGTCCGCGTTCAGTGTGACAGCATCAGAAACCAGCTTCTTGAAAAGCTCGCCCTATAGACAGTGATTAGGGGGGAAAAAGGCATATAGCTGTCAGACTGCCAGTTACGTAACAGAATTTTCCAGTTTGATACCCAAGCCTATAGTTTTCCATTCCCCCAGCCCTGTCCCAAGCCATTACTATGTGGGTTTCCCTATGGTCCCCTACACAAGGCCTATGGCTCCTGCTCTGGTTGACCTCTGCTAGACTGGTACTCCCCTCAGCCCTAGAAGACCAGCAGCATCCACAACTTCAGAAGCCCACATTCCAGACTCTAGAGACCAAGGGTTAGTTTGCCTTTAAGTTGTGTAGCCTTGGCCATATGACTTGGCCTCCAAAAGCCTTAGGTTCATCATCTGTATAGGATGGAAAATCAGTTGTCATGAGCCTTAAATGTGGTGACATGTATGATGTGCTTAATACCATGCTTGGCACATAGTAAGTCCTTGTCCCTACCAGCTGTTTTCTACTTGACAAGATTTAGTGAGCATGCCTGTTGCCTATACTGCTTACAGGAGAAAATACAGACATAAATAAATACTTTACTCACCTTCACCAAGCCTCCATATTAGGACAAAGCAACCACTAAACAATTTTATTGCAAGGCTGAATATCATCCTGAGAATTGAATAAATAAACAGTAGCCATGATTATTTTAAGCATATTATTTGATTTTTTAAATGAATTGTGACAGTCTGTGAGTGGCAGAAACTGGAGTTCAAAACTGGAGTTCAGAAAAGTAACGTCACTTGTTCAAAGTCACACAGCAAATTGGAGGCAGAGCTGTGAATTGAGACCAGATCTACCTGGCTGTAGGGTCCAGTTTCCACTAACCATTGTGGAACTCACTGCCAATGAGATCCATCAGAAAAGAATTCATGGAGAAGGTGGAGTTTGAGCTAGCCTGGGGGAGGGAGCAGATTTTGACAACTCTGGGTGAGGGTGGAGGGAGCACTGCATGAGCAGAGGCCCAGAAGCAGAAAACCCTGGACCCGTGTGCAGTCTGAGGAGCATGGGAAGAGTTCCCCAGGGAAGAGAGGAGGCATGTGTAAGGAGTGACAGAGGGTGGGAAGGTACATTTCAGCCAGATTGTGGGCTGCCTTGATTGCTTGGCTGAAAAAAAGTCTGCTGTGTTCAGGAGGCTCTGGGAAGCCAGGGAAGGCTTTGGAGCGCCAGTCTTCCTATTTGTCTCCCGAGTCACATATCATAATACTTAGCATGCACAGGGCTCTCAGTAAACATTTGGTGAGTGAATGAATGATCAAACCTTTGGAAAGATGAATTGAAAAGTCTTGTGGTGTAGAGGGAGCCTGGCGGCCAGGCAGCCAGTGAGGAGACTGTCACAGACATCCAAGCGCCAGCAGGCTTCCACCTGAACCAGCAGAGACTGGAGTGCAGGGCGGGGAAACCATTCAGCAGACGGTTGGGGAATCCTGGAAGGAATAGGGATTCTTCAAGGAACATGAATTACTTCTCTGATCAGGAAAATCACATTTAGAAGAAAAGCAAGAGGTTCGGCCACCCATGCTCTTGTGATCTTGACTTAAGTCTTACGGAGACTGAGCTCTCACGGAGAGCAAGCAGGGATTTTTCTATCCTCCTCTTATCCTACTGCCCAGACGAGACCTGGTGTAGAATAGGCTGTGTTTGTGGAATTAATTGTTGAATGATTAATATGTTACCATCCTCTGTTTACTGGAATGGCATTATTAAGTCATTGCTCAGCCTTTTCTTCTCCAAATTAAATAGCCCATATTATTTTAATTTATCCCAAAGCATTTTAAGCAGACACCATTTGCCAAGCCTCATGTATCTTTATGTGTTAAAGTGCTTTTTTCCTTCCCAGGTTCAAGGGCAGACGGGGTTTTTGAGGAGGATTCACAAATTGACATAGCTACGGTACAGGATATGCTTAGCAGCCACCATTACAAGTCATTCAAAGTCAGCATGATCCACAGACTACGATTCACGACCGATGTACAGTTAGGTAAGTACACGGACAGGTGATGAACTGAACTCTTTCTATCAGTAGTCCATATAGAAAGAGGGAAAGAAGTGACATACAACTTTTATGTGACCTGAATGATTAAAGCTAATTTGTTAGCTGAGGACAGTGGCGCACATTTGTGATCCCAGCAACTGGGGAAGCTGAGGTAAGAGGATTGCAAGTTTGAAGCCAAGACTCTGCCTTAAAATAAAAATTAAAAAGGGCTGGGGATGCAGCTCAGTGTTAAAGCACCTCTGGGTTCAATCCCTGGTACCAAAATAAAAATTAAAAAAGGTAGGTTGTTTTCTGAGAAAATGTTGAATGATGATGAAATTTAAAGTACATCTTTTCCCACCTCTGCTCTATCTTGTGTCTTCTTTACGAAGTAGATTAGAAGTAGAGCCAACTTGAGATTCTGTTCAAGCTCATTGACTTTGGTGAAGTTCTGTGATCTTTTCATTCTGTGATTCTGTCCTCAGGTCTGTTGTGTGACATCACTGCTGCCTTTTGTTCCTCTGTGAACTCGTTGTTTTTTTCATTCAGGAATATCATAATAGTAATATTAATACAATATTGTCATTGTTGCCATCTTCATCGTCATGGCTACCCTTTGTAGGTAGCCACTGGATATTAGTCACTGTGCTGAGTGCTTTGTTTGTGCTACTTAACTACCTAAAACATAGGTATTTTTACTGTCCCCATCTGACAGAGAATGTAACTAAAGTACAAAGAGATGCAATCTCATCCATCTCACAGGCGGCTGATGGTGGTGTCAGAGTGGAACCCTGGGGTGTACCTGCTCCCTATCAAAGGGACTCCACATATGTTTGGGGAGAGGAGGAACAGGTAGGGATGCCAGGTTCTCTCAATCAGGGAGCCAAACCCTCCTGACTCTGCCACATCACCCCTTCCTGGCTCTTGTGTGCCTATTGCATAGAGGAAAAAAGCTTAAATTCTAATTCTGGGGCTCACTGATTTTAAGTTTCTCACAAATGCTTTGTTTCTCAATTAATTCTTTTCTATGTTGGCATTACTCTAAATCTGGATAACATGTAATAAGCCTCAAAAATCTCACATATTCCTTCCCAACTTGATTGACAGGAACTTGCAGCCTGCTGACAGCACAGCTTAATAATTAAGAGATGGACCCATGAACCTCGCTGGGCATAATGCTGTATCCATAACTAGCCATGTAACCATAAGCCAGGGTCTTCATCTTCCTGAGCTTCAGTTCTGCCCTATTTAGATGAGACTATCAGCAGCATCAACTTCTGAGGATTGCGGAGGGCCTGGAAAGCAGTGAGTGAGCAGCGTGTGAGGGCTGTTAGTTGAGAGGCAGTGTGGCTCAGTGTGTAGAGGATGGGCTCGGCAGGTAAAGCCTGGTTTCAGACCCTGGGCATTTGTTAGCTGTGTTGCCATTGGCAAATGATTCAGAGCCCCGATTTCCTCATCTGTGAAATAAAGATAATAATAGTCCCTATCTCTTAGGGTAGTTATGAGGATGAAGTGTCACAGCACATGCAGAATACTTAGAAAGGTGCCTGGTATATGGTAAGTGTTCGGTAAACAGTAGCTGCTAGGGTTCTGTGGTGTGACTCAGCATTTGTGAGGCCCTGGATTCAGTCCCCAGCACCAGAAGAGTAACACACAAACTCAAACGTGAGCTGCTAGAATGATGATGATCCCAACAAACTAAATAAACAAATCAATAACTTTGAACCAAAGTACAAAACCTACCTTCTCCCTGCTATCTATACTTGTATTGTCTCATCAAAAACAAAACAAAAGGGCCAGGCGCAGTAGCACACATCTGTAATCCCAGCCGCTAGGGAGGCTGAGGCAAGAGGATCAGAAGTTCAAAACCAGCCTCAGCAACTTTAGTTGTAAGGAACTCAGTGAGACCCTGTCTCTAAATAAAATTTGTAAAGGGCTAGGGATGTGGCTCAGTGGTTAAGCGACCCTGGGTTCAATTCCTAGTATAACAAAAACAAAAAAGTATACAGCTAAAGTAGTAAAAATGTTATTTAATATATAAAAGTTGCTTAGAGAATAATAGAAAAAACCCTGGGGCTGTTTTTCCTGGTGACCTTCTTAGAACTAAAAATAAGAAGACTGTTCAAGAAGAAGCCAGATCTCTAGCTTAGGGATGTCGCACAATGATAGAGCACTTGCCTACCATGCATGAAACCCTGTGTTCAATCCCCAGCACTGAAAAACAAATGAAGGAGAGGAAAAAGAAAGAACATGCCACATAATTCTACTTATATAATGTTCAAAAAAGTCATCAAAATACCCTTGTGTAAGGAGTGAGGATATCAGAAGCTGGAGGAAGAGGTAGCCCCGTTCTAGGTGGGGCTTCTGGGAGACTGGCAAACTTCTTGTTCTTCATCGGTTCTCAAGTAGGCTGATTTGTAAACTTTTTGGCAAATTCAAGTTATATGTTCAGGATTTGTGCCTTTTCTGTGTGTGCATTTTTAATTAAAAGTTTTCTAAAATAAGATTATTCTACAACATCATTTTGTGTTTGGCAGCAGTATTTGCTCAGTAGCAAAGGATCTGCTTTTTTCTGAGTGGTCCTGGTTTTAAGAAGTCCAGTAAGTAGCCCAGCTTTGGTCAAGACAGTGGCCCAAGGCAGGGATGTTCCCTAGTGGGCATGATCCGCAAATTGTGGTTCGTAGTGTGACAAGCTGTGCCTGGGAACCATAAGAGGTCCTGCGCTTCTCTCCCCCACTTTCTTTTAAAGGCAGAAAGACAAATCTTATTGCCCAGATTCTGATTTTATATATTCATTCAAAGGAAAAAGTGAACAGAAGAATTTGTGGGAGGAGCCAGCTCTGCACTCATTCAGGGTTGGCCTTGAGTCCCCACTTTGCCACTTGCCTACAGCCAGCCTGGGCAAGACCCTTTGCTTTTCAATCTTAAGTTTTTGCCATTTATAAAATGAGGGGCTGGGGCTCAGAGGTAGAGCACTCACCTAGCACGCATGAGGCACTGGGTTCGATCCTCGGCACCACATAAAAATAAAATAAAGGTTATTGTGTCCACCTACAATTAAAACAAAATTTTTTTAAAATGAGGATTGTGGTGTTTTAGTCCATATGAAAATGGTCCGTAGAACTGCATTCTAAATGGTACCTTAGAGGTGGTGTTATCACTGTCATTATTGTTTATTTTGCCCATTGCCATCTCTCCTAGTCCCTCATCTTGTAGGTATTGAACCAGGTCACTCAGGTTAGGTGGTGGCTCTCCTGGTAGAGTTTCATCTGTGGCTACAAAGGAGTCTAGAAAGTTAGAAATGGATGGTACCAGTGATGCAGGTATCTCTCCCCAAAATAGTGGTTCTCTGGAGGGAGGTCCTGGTCACGTGGTGATGCTTCCAGTGCCACACATAGCGCCTCCTGGTGGAGTGTCACAGTTCTGGGGAGTTTCTAAAACAGATGGCATTAGATCCTGTGAGGGTAGATCTAAGTTCAGTCTTTAACCTTAAAAGCAGAAAGTTCATTAATAAGTCCTAAGCAGTTTTGTGACAACCGGATAAATCATGCCCATGAGTATTGTATCATGCTAAGAGTGAATAGCCTTCTTTTCCAACAGAGATTAGGTCAGGTGTATAATTTCATACTTTCTCCCTCCTTACAAAGCATGTAACAGCCCCCCTTTACTCTCACAAAAACAGCAAAAACCTGCACACAGCAATCCAGAAATTCTTTCCTTCAATTCTGCTGCAAAACATAGGCCAGCAAATAACCCTTTATGAGCATTCAAGAGAGCAGCTGGATTCTGAGATCAGTAAATAATTTATTTTATTTCACCTGACTAGCCAGGTGCTTCAGATCTTTCTTGACACTGATGGATGGTCTCCTCTGCCCGTCCATCCTGTGTCATTCAGAGCAGAGATTTCATGTGGCCCCTGAGACAAGTCTTCTAAGTGGTAAGTTTTCGTGTGCAGCATTTACCCAGCTTCCCTGCTGATTCCACAGAAAGCCACTGTCCCACACTGAATCCATGGTATATGAAAGCACGCAGCAGAGGAGAGGAATCCTCAGGCTGGGCAGTGTCAGTGCAGCTACTTGTCTTTTGTGGGGCAAAAGGGACTGGTGCTCCAATTTTACCATCTGCCATTTGTTTCTTTTTTCTTTCTTTCTTTTTTTTTTTTTCCTTCTTTTTTTAAACTTTGAGACTTAGGCTCATTGAATTGCTTAGGGCCTTACTAAGTTGCTGAGGCTGGCCTAGGAGGCCTGTGATCCTCCTGCCCCAGTCTCTCAAGTCCTGGGATTACAGGTGAGCCCCATCATGCCTAACTCAAGATCTCTTTTAAAATGATATTAACAAATATTACTTTTTTAAAAATTGTTGTTATCTATCAAAGGTTTAGTATATGCCAGGCACTTTTGCTAATCATCTTTTTTTATTATTATTTTTTTTTAGTTGTTGATAGACCGTTTTTTTGGTTTTTTTTTTTTTTGAGAGAGAGAGAGAGTTTTTAATATTTATTTTTTAGTTTTCGGCAGACACAACATCTTTGTTTGTATATGGTGCTGAGGATCAAACCCGGGCCGCATGCATGCCGGGCGAGCGTGCTACCGCTTGAGCCACATCCCCAGCCCTGTTGATAGACCTTTATTTATTTATACATGGTGCTGAGAATCAAACCCAGTGCCTCACATATGCCAGGCAAGTGCATTACCACTGAGCCACTAATCACCTTTTTACATGCATTGGCACTCGAAATTACAGCACTATTATTAGATATGTATTGACATTCATTTTTTCTAAAATTTTTTTTAATTAAACATAATATTTTTATGTGGTGCTGAGGATCAAACCCTGTGTCTCACACATGCTAGGTGAGTATTCTACCTCTGTGCCACAACCCCATCCCATTGACATTCATTTTTTATATGAGAAAACGAGTGTAGGGGAAAATCTAGTAAGTGATAGAACTGGCATCAGAACCCAAGACTGTCTAAGGCAGAGTCCTGAGCCTGACTACTGACTGCATTATGTCCTAGGTGCAGATTATTGTTTAGCTAATATTCTTGTTAGTTCTGTGACAAATGACAGTTTGCAAATGACTTTTACCCCTGTTAGTGCACATGGCACATTGATATTGCAGTTCCATTTTATAACTGAGGAAACTGAGGCTTGAAGGAGTTAATGAAATAATGTGGTCTATGTAAAGAATTTAGTGTTTACTGGCACATAGCTGGTACTTGATAAGCACTTCCCTTCAGCCTCTTGATTGGTAGGGGTTGCTGATAGGGCTGTGTAGGAAAGGTGAAATTAGGTCTGGGCCCAGAGAGAAGAAATTTAGTCCCAGTCTCAGAACTGGAACAGAAACCCAATACCTTACCTGAGCCAAATTCAGCATGCCCAAGATGTCTCATTCATTCATTCATAACTTGGCCTTCTCAAAGGAAGTAATCCTTCCAGTTGGCTTGTTCCAAAACCTGTACGTCCTTCCCTCTTCTCTCCCCTAGTTCTGGTAACGGATGTCCTCCTCCATTCTCCTTTAAACATTTTTGTAAAAAATCACTGTTCTTCTTCCCTCTGTGCCCAAACCTAATCTCACAGTCCTTTCCTTTACAGCCCTATAATCAGCCCCTACCAATCAGTTCAACAATTTGATTCTTAAGTTGATACCCATTTGCCAAGCCCTGCTCTGCCAGCATGGAAAGCTCAAAAACAAAGCCATCATGTCTGACCACTGCTGTGTTTCTCTTAAACATTCTCTAAAACATTTCTTCTTATCTGCTTAGGGTTAGGCATAAAGAGCAGATGCCCTTTAAGTGTACACCTTGCCTGAGTTCATATACCAAGTTGAGGCTGTTTTCATTAACCTGATCTTCCATTTGCTTGGTCCTGTGCCTGGTTGTTTGAAGGAGATCAGGAACTGAATGAAGCAGGGTACTACCCAAAAGTGCCAGGGCTGGTAGCAGGAAGTAGGTTTGAGAGACAGTGAAACTGAAAGGGTTGGATGGTAAATGCCAGCTGTGACCCAGAAAGCCTATAATACTAAGTATTTGTTGGCTGCCTGGCCAAAGCTGAGTTACAGTGCCCCAGGCAACAGACTACCCAGAAACCAGGGCCAAGGCATCACCATAGTGATACCTCTCATCTGCAGAGCACCTTAAAATGTCGATTCTAACCGACCATGTATCAGAGCCCCTGGCCTCATCCAAGTCCCTGGCCTTGTACCAGACCTGCTGGCTCAAAAATCCCCTCCTAATTTTGGCATTTGGGAAGCACAACTCACAGCATTGCAAGAACTCTCTCACCCCTTTTTGTTTCATCGCACTTGTTTTAGCTGACTAGGCCAGTCAGTTTCCCAAAACCAGGGTCTCAGGCTGAGAAGTGATTTGATGTTGTGGGACTTGTACTAAACTGCTTCCTTTGCCTTATCATTTGTCATTGTGGACCCTTCCCGTGTCATCAGAGACATATTACTGAACACATGACATGCCATGAATTCCATGTGTCGTAATTGCATAATACAACCCTATGTAGGATATATAGATTCTATAGAAGATTTACAGATAGTGTATTCAGTAACCTCTATGGAAAGGTTCCATGGTTACCTCCATTATAAAATAATCTATTATGTATATTCATAATACTTGTGATCATGATAGTTATTTATCAAAAGTATCAAATACCATACCACATATCTTAGAGAAGACAGAAAGGTTTTGCCTCTAATCAGGTTGGTAACGGCTGCCCAGAGCATTGTGCTGAGACAGCATCTCTGGCTGTGTCTGAGGGCAACCTGAAGAAACTCTGTGATTGAATAAAAATGTCTGCCCTGGGCCTGAGCATGATGAGAGGCAGCAGATTTGCCATCTATTGTCTTCTCCACTTTATTTGTCCTACTGCAAGTATTATTTAACTCCCTAATCAATTACTATAAGCCAGTATTCAATAGTCATAATAATAAAGACTTTATTAGAATTAAAGGAAGACTTTATTAGGATAAGGGAAGATTTTATTATACAGTGTTATCTTTCAGTATACAAAAATGCAAACTTAAGAACCACACAAGCCTGAGAGGGAGTAAAAATGAGCAGCTGTGGCTTGGACTTTACTACTCCTCAGGCTCCCAACATGGAAAGTTTCGGTGGCTGTGCAAATGAAGTATTTCCCTTGTTAGCTTTCAGTGGGGCCCCTATAGCGTACAGTTCAAGGTATTACATAATACATGTTCTTAGGAAGTAGATTGATCCTCCATGTTTCCATTTCCTTGTCTCACTGAACATTAAGGAGATACCTGCTGGGGTTGTGCCTTAGTTGTAGAACACTTGCCTAGCATGTGCTAGGCCTTCAGTTCAATCCCCAGCAGTTGGGGGAAAGATACCATTTGCCATTCCAAGACACTAAAGAAGACATGCACAAAACCTGGCTCCAGAATCCCTATTAGTCATTTGAGAAAAGCAATTCTACTGTTAAGGGATTGTTCTGTCTCTACTTTGAAAACATTTCTGAACCAAAATTCAGCATTGTGTTTAATACTAATGGACTTATGAGGTAGCAGGCACTAACAAGACTGCTTCCAGAAAAATTCTTTTACCACACTAATGCTTAATGCAGTGATTGGCTTGAAGGAATATCCCCTGACTACCAATGTCAGCAATTCTATGGGCTTTTTCTAACTACATACCTTCTTCTAATTCCTGATCTCAGAGCCCCCTTTTTTAAGACTTCCCATAGAGTAATCCAGGGTTACTCATGACAATGTGCCAGGTTCTCTGGGTGGTTGAAAAAGAACTGAGTGTCAGAAAAAATTGAGAAGCACTAGCATAATAAAATTAAGGGGAGCTAGATTCCTGAGAGCTCACCCAAGGGTCTGAATTCTTTTAATGACCCACTCTTCCTTGGTGTTTGAGCTCCAACAGTGCAGCTGGACCTGAACTTGGGAAAGATTCAGGTTTTCCCACTCTGTGAGTGACATGATAAATTATCTTAGGAAAGGCATTATGGCTTCCTAACTGGCATCATAAACTCACCTGAAATGTACATTCCCAAAGGAGTATTTAGTTTAGTGATCTAACTACCTCTCTACAGAAAGATCTTGGCCCTCATGCAGAGACAGGTGCCATTGGGCTAAACAGTCCTGGGTCTCTTTAATGAGCCTTCCCTGGTGCCCAGCCCTGTGCTAAGTTCTGCTGCTCAGACATGCGTAGGCTGTTGTTAGTTTGCACGCATGCCCAGGGTAAGTCTACTCAAGTGTGCTCTCACCTCTCACTGAGTCTTTTACTGGCCATACTCTGGGATTGTCAGCTATTAGCCATGGTTCCCAGACAGTTTGGATGGTTAGCCCCAGGCACAGCACCCCACTTGATCTCAAGAAAAAAGGGCTCTCCTGGACTTTAACTGTGCCCCAAGTGGTTTGGGGTGCCTAACCTACTACTGGAGGGTGCTTTTTGTATTGTGATTCATCTGATCAGTGTGCGAATAGACCCACTAGACAAAAAATGCATTGCAAGGCAGGAGAGCTGGTCTGTCTAAGCTCTGGCCTGGTGGTATGGAGATATGAATTATGGTTACAGGTCTGTCATTAATGGTTGACATCAGACAAGTCATGTCCCAACCCTGAGCCTCAATTTCTTCATATGGAAAGTAAAGCCCCAGACTAGGTGATCTCTAAGGTCTCATTAAGCCCAAAGAAGCTGTGTGTCTGATCCTGTGTGTAAATTCAGACAAGTTTCAAAGGCTTCCCTGACTGCTCTGTAGATGTTATCGATTGGTTGTATATATTCAGCAAAATCCACTCTGGCCAAGAGTTGTTCAATAGCTCTCCCAGGGGCTTTTCCAGGCTTTCATAGGCTCTAGGTAACCTGAAGACAAGAGGGTTGTAGAATTGTATAAAAAACTACTCCAGGATTTAACAACAGGGGGGCTTTTGTAGTCTTAGATTCAGAGCTGTAGGAAATTGATGAATGAACCACAGCTCATGAAGTCTAGGTAAATAAACAGTAACTCAGGAAGTACACTGAGACATGGAACGTTAAATGCCTGAATATTTGCCAAGGTGTTGTTTTAATTTGGGGGAGGCGAGTTTAAGTGTGACTTAGGACAGGATGTGACTCCTCAGTCAAATATTTTCCTCTGGTACAACAGAAATAACCAGTGGGTGGGAGTATGTCCTAGACTTAACCGGACCTGGGCTTCAGATCCCACTCTGCAGTTTACTAAGCTGACTTGCCCTGGGCCAGTACATAATTTTGCCTTTCTAAAGTTCATCTTTAATAATTTGATTTATAAGGAATTGTGCACTCCTTGTGCACATCACATGCCAAGTGTTCTATGTGCTGTGCTTTTCCATCTTCACGACACCCCAGGAGCTAGTGCTGTTGTCACCCTCATTTTACAGAGGGGGAAGCCCAGGCTCAACAAGAAGTTTCCTTGCCCAGGATAATACCAGCGGGGATTCATGACCTGGCAACTATGGGGTGAGCATTTTCTGGCACAAATGTTTCCACAATTCCATGTCTGGAAATGTTTTTTTTTTTTTTTTTTTTTTTTTTTTTTTTTTTTTTTTTTTT
>NW_026000051.1:6032752-6040815 GCF_001458135.2 Marmota marmota marmota
TTTTTTTTTTTTTTTTTTTTTTTTTTTTTTTTTTTTTTTTTTTTTTTTTTTTTAAATATTTATTTATTTAGTTTTCGGCAGACACAACATCTTTGTTTGTACGTGGTGCTGAGGATCGAACCCGGGCCGCACACATGCCAGGCGAGCTTGCTACCGCTTGAGCCACATCCCCAGCCCTGGAAATGTTTTATTCCTGATGCTGAATTGAATTCCTGGAGGTTCAAGACATGCCCAGTGGCACTTGGTGATGGGAGGTAGTCAGAGGAATTCATGGGGATAAGAGCATTGGGCCCCCATCTGAGTAGTTGTTCTGGGTCCAGGAGCTTCCAAGACTAGAGTATAGAGCAGGTGTCAGGGTCCAAGCCTTGGGTCCTTGTTCATACTCCTCCCATGGATCCCTGAGCTCCCCAGTTCTGACCTTCATCCCCAAGTCTATGTCACATCCCTCAGCCCACTGCCTGACTGATTGGTCATTAGAAGTACTGGTATAGTAGGAGTAGTAGTCGTCATCACTACAGGAACTGTTAACAAGCATGTTTCATGCCTTATTTTACTTATTATTCACAGCAGCTCCATTTTACAGCAATTTGCCTAAAGTTACCTCATTAGGACGTAGGAAAGCTGATATTTCAACTTAGAACTTCTTGACTCCAAAATCCTTGTCCCTAACCTCTTTGCACTCTTTAAATATAAAAGGGGCTAATGCCGCCTTCCTGATAGAAGCGTTGTAAGCATTCAGTAAGCATCTGGACACAGGAGGATCTAGCTCAGGAGCTGCCAAAAGTGGGTACTCCATCTGCATTAGCAGAAGATGATATATAGTGCTAATTTCCTTTTATGGAAATCTTTTGGTTAGTTAAAACAGACGAGGGTCCCCTTGTGATAACTCTAGAGCCTTGGACAAATGGTTTCCCTGGGGAGTTGTATATACATTAGAGTTCTGTTTTGTTTATTTTGAGCTGTCTTGTTAAGGAAGGATTTATATGCTGGCATTGATGTAGGACAGCAATCAGGCCGTGTTTTCTGCCTTTGACAGTTGGTGTGATAGTTTGCTTCCAGTGAAGTTTGACTCACTGTATCTGGAAGCTGTCAGAAGTGGGAGCATGAAAAGGTCATGATGGATGGCGATGGGTAAGTGGGTGGGGAGGAGAGCTGGTGGAGGAGACTGATGGCTTCCCTGTATCCCGGGGAAGGGCGGACCCTGCCCACTCCAGGCCAACCCCTGTGTTTCCTCCACACCTGCCAAGGCTGATGGGGGCACCTACTGGGCACCATTTTTGACAGTGGCACCAAGTTGAGTATAATGGTGCTCATAGCAGCCCTTCCTAGCAGCTCAGCCCTTTGGGTACATGCAAACTGCTAAATGGAAGTATTCTTAAAATTAGGGTCACTTTTTTGAGGGGGAGGTACTGGGGACTGAACTCCAGAGCACTCGACCACTAAGACACATCCCCAATCCTTTTTTTGTATTTTACTTAAAGACAGGGTCTCACTGAGTTGCTTAGTGCCTTGCTTTTGCCGAGGCTGGCTGTGAATTCATGATCCTACTGCCTCAGCTTCCCAAGCCACTGAGATTACAGTTGTGTACCACTGCGCCCGGCAATTTAGGATCACTTTTCATGATTATCAAGTACAGGATTCAGTATATTTCTCTTCCCCCACACTTTAAAAATTAGGACAGGGAACTAAACTCTGAGTTGGAATCAAAAAAGTCAACTTTTTAAAAAAATATATTTTTCTTTAGTTGTAGATGGACACATTGACTTTATTTATTTATTTTTATGTGGTGCTGAGGATCGAACCCAGTGCCTCACACATGCGAGGTGAGCACTCTACCACTGAGCTACAACCCCAGTCCTCAAAAAGCCAACTTTTAAAATAATTATTGGGCTGGGGATGTAGCTCAGTGGTTTGATCCCCAGCACTTAAAAAAAATTATTTTTAATTTTTGGCAAGGTTTTTATTTTGGAAAAATACAGAAAAGGAAAGAATGTAATCCTACTGACTAGAAGTGACCTCAGTTATAGTTTGGAACATAATCCTTTTCATCTCCTTTCTATAAATATTTTCCTGCCCTTTTCATTTAGCATTGTGTCATAAGAATTTTTCAAATCAACTTTTTGGACTGGGGATTGAGCCTAGGGATGCTTTACCACTAGGCTACATCCCCAGTCCTTTTGTTTGGGGACAAGGTCTCACTAAGTTATTGAGAGTGGCTTTGAACTTGCCATCCTCCTGCTTCAGCCTTCCAACTTGCAGGGATTAAAAGTGTGCACCACTGTATGCAGCAAGTTAACCTTTTCTTATGCATAATTTTTTTGGTTATGTGTTGACTATTTAATTTGGAGAAATTTAAATTTGACAAAAGTCTGCTTCCTATATTTCCTTGGAAATACATTTGTAATTTGAATTACTTTAAATCATGCATAAATAACCCTCTAAGGAGTACCTCTGCCTTTCCTTCAGAGATTTTACATAGAAATTTTAGCCAAGGAATACCATGCGCAGTAGTCAAAAGAAAGAATATTGATTGGGTTTTGCGCTCCAGTTTGCCACATATGAACAAAAGTAGATGTGTGCATTTGTTGGCACCTCTGAGCATTTACTTTTTCCTCGTTGAAAGTTGAGAGGAGTGGGGGCTGGGGTTGTGGCTCAGCGGTAGAGCGCTCACCTCGCACGTGCGGGACCCTGGGTTCGATCCTCAGCACCATATAAAAATAAATAAGTGAAATAAAGGTATTGTGTCCAACTACAACTAAAAAATAAATATTTAAAAAGAAAGAAAGAAAGTTTAGAGAGGAGTTAAAAGGTGGCCTGGATAGAGTTTCTGTTCTGTCTTCTTGACTCAAGTGGATGAGGCTGGGCAGAGCCAGGGAAAGAACCAGGACTTGAGATCAAGATGGCTCAGGGTTTGGAATGGCTTCTCCACTTGGAAGCAGGCACCTTCCACTCTCCCAGAGTATGCTGTGTAAAACACTTAACATAGTTCTTGCAAACAGTGTAGTGACTGAGAGCATAGGTGCTAGAACTTCCTGGGTTCACATTCCAGCTTTGCCCTTTAAGAACTGACTGGCCTTGGGCAAGTTATGTGACCTCCTTGTATTTCTGTTTCCTCATCTATAAAACAGGGATGAACGCAGGAACCAAGTTCATAAGGTTGTTAGGATATTTGAATCAGTGCACACAATGGAATTCTAACCATGCTTGCACATCACTCGTGCCAGTTAGTTGTGTTAAAATGCTGTAGACACTTAATGAATGGTGTCTATGATTAGCATAAAACCTGCTGGGTCTTGAGGAAGATGAGCCTCAGCAGTTCTTTTGGTGTTCCACTGTCACATGGAAGTAGTGCTGCTTCTGGCACCTAATCTCACTTCCTTCCCTTAGCAGTGGAGAAGCATCATTCATAAGTGGGTGGGGCCCGTCTGTTTGACCTCACCGCTTGAAGGTCCCACTAGCTGCCTCCTCCACAGAACTACAACCTACCTCAGTGTCCCCATCCCTGACATGGACTGTGGCTCCAGCCTCGTATATAACTGGTCTTCCTCTGCCAAGCTAACTACTACTTCCACCCAAAAGAAGACCAGCCAGGGAAACCTCTAGGCTGGAGTCTGTGACTCTCTTCAGCTACAGGGTCTAGGCCAGCTCAGCAAGGTGGGCTCCACAGTGGGTAGCCTCCAGCCCGTCCAGACTGGGTGCAGTGCTTGTTCAAGAAGAGCAAATAGGGCCCTGTGGGGCTGAGTGCTCAGCTTAAGAAGCTGAGAACTCACACACTTCTCAAATAGAGTGAAGTTATTTAAGGTACAAAGGATTTTTCCCATCAGGAAAGATTCCCCTACAGGTTCCTTTAAATAGTGACTCCTGGAGGCAGGCAAGAGTTTTACAGATCATTAACTACTTGAATGAAAGCCTGCGGGGCAGAAAAACTTCAAACTCAAGTGAGGGGAGTCCCTGCCAATTACAAATCAATCCAAAATGAAGATAAAGTATCACTGGAATAAGAAGTCAGTGGAAAAATGTGATTCGATTCAGGGACAAAAAAATCTGATTTAATGCATCTTTTATGTTAAAATGGTGTTCTACTTGTCTGCCCATCTTCAACCTATTGTGTTCATTTCCCACATCTCCTTTCCAAAGCCCCAGCCTTGGGGTTCCTCTCTGGGTACAGTGACTGCACAGTAACAGCAGGAAAGGGTGTCATTGGGAAAGTGCTCTTGTGGCCAGGCAAAGCTTAGGCAACTGATGCAGAGATACAGCCTGTAATGGATGAACCATACAGTAACAATTTGCAGATAAAAATAATAGAAGTTAAAGTGTACTTTACATGATAAAAGAAAGATGAAAGAGGATGAGAGTCTGTTACATCTGAGATGGTTACAAAAGTCCTGCTTTGTGAAGTAGGCTGTGTTGAAAAGATTGATGCAATGGGGAGTGACCTTGGCTTGGAGCAGGAGCTGGTGATGTATGTATGAGCATCCCTCTGCTAAATGGACCCAGATTTGTAGCACTAATATACATGGGAGCCCAGAACCAAACTCAGTATGGCAATAAATCAACAGCCACTTTGGGTGTCATTTCTGGTTTATATTCCACTATTGTTCTATCACTTTAATTCATGTCACTATCATCTTTTCATCTGGAACAGTTTTATATAATTTTCCAGTGGAGTTACCTGACAAATCCTATCAAATTAACAAGGTACATTAACAATATTGACTGACTACGGCTTCAGGAGTTGCAGGGCCACAGAACAAAATTCTAAACCACCTCTCTCGGGTGATGATTTTTTTCTCTCTTTCTAAGAAAGGAATGTGGGGCAGGGTTTATTTCCACATAAGAAATATGCACATTTATTTTGCTCTGCTCATTTCAACTTTTACAAATGTCAAAATAAAATAAAAAGAAGAATAAGGAAGAAACCCTTGTACACACACACATACACATATATGCTACTCACACCCATGGCTTAAGTACTTTTCTTTCAGGAAACTATATATATGTCCAGATCTTTTGCAATCAATGACCAAATTGTAGGCAAGAGTGTAACTGGGAAGTTGTAATCTATTTTAAGTGAAATGTAATAAAATTGATCTCCTGGTACTTTCTCACTCCCTGAAATCATCTAGACCTGGGCATCCAGTGTCAGTTGGACTTATGACATGATACCTAATTGAAATATGATGTTCCTGAAATGTGTCGGATGACAAATCTCAGTGTTTGATTAATTAAAAAAAATAAAAACCCGTTGTTCGTCTTTACCTAAGACTACGTAATGACCAGGCTTAAGCACATCACTGCCCTGTCTCTTCCGAAGACAGCAGAGCCCTGCTCTCGTCCATCTGTCCACCGGCTTTTGCCTTTGTCTGACTGGAATTTGGAATTAATCTATCCAAAATATAAAATAGGAACAAATGGAGTGTGTGGCAGACTTAATCACCAAGATTGGGTGTTTTCTTTTTAATTTCCAGTTTTCTGTCAGACCGTGGTTCTTGTGTGTGTCTATATTTTGGTTTTTTAGGGGACATTAGTTAAGCCCTTTCTTTTATCTGCCACCTCTTCTGGCTTACTATTTTCTCATACTTTGTTCAAAATTTTCTAAGTATAATCCATAGGATGAAATTTATTAACCCCAATTGTTTTTTCTATTACACTTGAGTATGTACATTTGATTATTTTAATTGTTTCTTATATCTTGACTTCATTTTGCTTTTTTTTTTTCCTTTTGGACTTTGACCCTGACCTTTAAACTATGGCCTAAAAATTAATTACTTTAAGGTTCCATATGGGGCTCACTCCAGAGTGTGTATTAAAGGTTTTTGTCTCACTTCATGAACACATTCTTTAATTTTCAGCAAAAGAAGAAAAAGAGTGCATCTAGGTTAGATCATGAGAATCAAGTTAAGAATGAGAGCACGCTCCTGAGATGCCCGGAGACCCACTTCTGTGCGTGTCCACGCTGACACCAGGGTACCTCCTGTGCCAGGCGCTGTCTTTATTCTACAAACACCTTTAATCCCGGCCACTGTGCAACATGATATGTCTTTCACAGCCCTAAAATAAAACCTGAAGTGCCAATATTTAACATTCTGGCTTCTGGCTTCGAGGTCTTTTGCATAGAGCGCATACCCAGTGCTAATCTGTCCCTCAGCAGAGAACCCAGTGGCCTCCATAGCCTGAAGCCAGGCTCCAGGACTTGAACTTGGAAGGCTTTATATAAAAGACTCTTTGATCCTCCCATGACTTCTTCCTTAAATATAGTTCCAGTAATTATTTAGTGTCCCAGAAGGAAAGAGAGATTTTTTTTTCCTGTTTAATTAGTGTGTAAAAAATTTCCAGATCAGAAATTCTTCATGGGTAGCTTAGCTCTTTAAGCATAAGTAATATTAATTCGTCCATCCCAGGTCATCGTTTTAAAAAAAAGAAAGAAAGAAAAACACTGATCAAAACTATTTTTAAATGACCCTAAGTTATAGTTTATTTCATTAAATGTAGAAATCATGTAGTTAATAATATGTAGGTAAATTCTCTATTGTGTCTATATTATATCTCAAAGGCATGTTTACCAAGACTAGATTTTCATCTAGTTTTGGTTGTTATCTGCCCCCCATAGCTCACCCTCTTAGGAAACCAAACTGTGCAACTTTTCCATGCCATTTAGAGTCTCTGTTGTAAGAAGCCCGGCATTCCTCGGGGCCGTAAGAGGTCTCGTGTTCCTCCAGTTCAGGATTTATAAAGTAGGTCAGATTATTACATTGAAATCACTTACACCTTCCACTTCTTTTTTGTCCTCCCCTTGGCCTTCCAGGTATCTCTGGAGACAAAGTAGAGATAGACCCTGTTACGAATCAGAAAGCCAGCACGAAGTTTTGGATTAAGCAGAAACCCATCTCAATCGATTCTGACCTGCTCTGTGCCTGTGACCTTGCTGAAGAAAAGAGCCCCAGTGAGTAGTCCCTTTTATTTATGTCTCCTCCTCTCTTTCCCCTCTCTTCCCCCGTGTACTGGGTGCCAGGAGAATATATTACCAGTGTGTCCTTTTTTCCTTGGGTCTGTTTAATTCATTACCAGAAATTTCTTTTAATCAGACAGGATTATATTTTGGTGCCCAGAGCCTGAAGTGAGCCCCTACCCTGATCGTTCTTGATGGCGCAGAGAACCTCACAGCCCTGCCCTGGGGGCTGGAGCATGGGGCAGATTTTTCCTGGGAATCCCATCTCACTTTGTGCTCCTGTCCCTTCCCATTTGGCCAATCAGACCTGGACCTGCTTTCCTTCCATGCCAGATCAGGGGAACCAGGGGTTTTCCCAGCATCTAAAAGCTAGATTTAGATATCCATCATGCCAGAAGTGTCAGCACCTCCAGGTTATTGGCACCTGCATGACCCACCAGCTTGTAATTCAAGTCCTGCCTGGCCTGACAGAAGAGATAGCTGCTGGGTTAGCATTTCTCCACTTAAATTATCACAGCAGATACAGTTTAGTTGTATATTTTGACATATTGTATTTTTGCAGTTAAGTAATTAGATATAGTATATAGATTAATCAATCATTTTTAGGTCTTCAGTCTCATCAGGGGGAAGAAAGGACACACTGAAATTCCTCTATGGAGGGAAAAAGTTTAAACTATGTAAGATTTCATGAGCTGCCTGGAGAAGGCTATGAATAGTGGTTCTCAAACTCTGATACTACCTACCAGCATCGCCTACAGAGCCTGTCTGAGGTGTGGCCACACAGAGCCCACCCCATAGATACCGATTCAGTACTAGACATATGGATCGAGCATCTAATTTTTATTAATCCCTCATGTTTCAGTGTCCACAAAATTTAAGAACAAATGTAATCCCATACTCAAAAGGAGCAATAAGAAGTGTCAAGGCCAGCAAGTATTTCATATAATGTGGCCCACGGTTGGTTTTTTTTTTTTTTTTTTTTTTTCGTTTTGGTGTCCAAGATTTTGAGGTTAATACTTACTAACAAAGGCCTACAGAACACATTTCTTGATTATAGTTGCTTTGTAGTAGAGTTTTAAAATTGGAATTGTGTGAGTATTCAACGTTAATTTTC
>NW_026000051.1:6041618-6179876 GCF_001458135.2 Marmota marmota marmota
TTTTTTTTTTTTTTTTTTTTTTTTTTTTGTGGTCCAAGATTTTGAGGTAATACTTACTAACAAAGGGCCTACAGAACACTGAGCCCTTTCAGGGAGCTCACAGACTAGACACATGCTGCATGGCCTCATTTAGGGCTGGGTTATTTAATTTCTTAGTCAAATTCAGCTATTCTCCTTTCAACTCAGCCTCTAATTTAGCAAGAAGGGGAACTTACTAGGGCTCAAGGAAAGGAGTAGAGCTGTCCCCACTCCCCTCTTTCATTCCTGTCATCCCAGAGAGACCTCTGACTCTGCAAGATGGCTGCCTGAAGAGGCAGGGAGAGAACTGCCCCATGACTGCTGGACTCCCTCTGCCTTTGGAAAACATCATCTTAGTCCCACTCACTCCAGCTTGTCAGCCAGTAAAGGTGGCACTGTTCTGGCATCTTTCTTCCCAAGAACTGAGGATCTTTTTAAAAGTAACATTTCTTGAACTTCTTATGTCTTGGAGAAATGAGAGGCGATCACTTGTGTGCTGCATGGAGGGATGAGCTGGAGGAGAAGGTCAGGGAAGAACCACAGCCAAGCTCCAGGTTTCTCTCACACTCTCACCAGGCACGCACTGGGCCTCAGAAGGCCGCAGCTCAGCCCTGGAAGCTGCAGATGTCGCACACCTAGCAAGTGGGGAAGGAAGGACAGACTCCCTGCTGTCTCCCAGTTGCATCCTGGGATGCCCAAAAGTAATTATCACAAGTGTGTGGGTGAGGCCACTTTTCAATATCAGAGATACAGAACATACGTGGGCCTGCCGTTTCAGTATTGACAGTCTTGGGAGAGTCTTGTCTTATTATTAGGTATACTAGATGGTTCTGTGTAAAAACTGCACACATGGATCTTACAGAGGTTTCCTTTTTTCACTGTGACTCCAGAGACCTAGAAACTGCGGTGCTTTCCTGAACAGAGTCTCACTGTCCCATAATAGTTTTTAAGTCCCTGTCCCCCGTAGCAGTTCCTTTCATTCCATGTTCTCAGAGCTCAGGGGGGGGAGAGAGAGAGAGAGAGAGTGAGTGGGAGTGTGTGTGTGTGTGTGTGTGTGTGTANGGGACAAGATTAGGCATAAGGCCTTCCCTCCAACCAGAAGAAATCTATTTTTTACTATTTTGGGACTCTGTATTTTAAAAATTCACAGATAAAAGGATTTTGGTACTTAAAAAAAAAAAAAGAAAGAAAAGATTTGAAAGTTACAGGCTTACAGAATAAACTCCAGACTCCTCAGAACAGCCTCTGTAGACATTGACAGCCACTGACCACTCTGGCCCCATAGACTGGAATTTTTCCATCCTAAATGTGCACCACGGTCACTGTGAGCTGCTACACCCCACTGGCAGTCCACCTTCCACTCTACCTTCCACCCCACCTCTTCCAACTCAACCTTTCTACCTCCCACACTCGTCTCTCAAGAGCCAGCTTCACAGCAAGGCCCTGTCTATTAACTTGGCCCCCAGGAGACTGTACAGACCCTGTGTACACACACTGTGCATCTGCCTGTGGTCTGCCCCTCTCTCCCACCCCCTTTCCCTGTGACAGTTGGCCCAGGGCACCCTACCCCACTCCAGCATCCTCATTTCCTCACATGGCGCCTGCAGAGTTGTCCTCAATAAATGTCAACTTGAAACTGATCTTAATGAGGCTAAAATTTAGAAACCAAAAGTTATTAGGCGTAATTTATATTGTGAAGTACCCAAACAAGGAGGTGTTAAATGAATCAGATTGATGCTGTGTGTTTTTATGATTTCCAGTATCTTCACCAAATTAATTCAGTGACTTAATCTAAAAAGTTCATCCTCAGACCATCATGAGACCAAGAATTAATCTCTGGGGCTGCTGCTTTTTCTTTCTTTCTTTTTTTCTTTTTTATAGGATTAATGGTAACCCTTTTTATCTTTTGTGCCTGTTGAACCTTAGAAAAAAGTTATTTTAACAGCACTAAAGAAATGAAAGTCACTATATTTCATAAGTTTAGCCTGTGATTTTTATCAGCATAGTGATGTATGTTTGTAGCTGAGTTTACATCAAAAATTATTCTTGGGGCCTTCTTGAATGAATTATGGCAAAGAGAGCCAGTCTAGAAGTAGATAAGGTTTTTGATTTCTGCAATATATTTCCTTTTTCATGTTTTTATCTCTCGTAACACAAGTGTCTTGCTGAAGACCAGAACGTGTGACCAACTGGAATAATTTACTTGTGGAAACAGCAGGCGTGTTATTAAACAGCCTTCTTTACAAAGAGGCATTAAGTGTTGGGAGGATAATGAAGTTGTCCCTAGTCTTACTTGAGACATGTTTGTCAGAATTTTGAACAGAAAAGAAACGGTTTTTAAACCCTTCGAATATGGCCAGTTTGCAGTGTTTATTGAGAAAGCCACTGTCAAACCATTAATTTGGTCGTCATAAGGAACACAACTCAGGTTTAATTGATGCCATATCCCAAAAGTGTGTGAATAGCTGATTTGGCAGAGGGACTGAGCGTCAGAGCGCCTACACAGAGACACAGTGACATGTGCCGTGGAGGCGGAGGCTGCACTGCGAGGTGGCAGTTGGCGGCTCCTTCCTCCCTCCACTTCTCCCTTTTAGGTGCTCAGAGGGAAGATTTATTGCTCTGTCCCTGTGAGTGTTTAAGGACCTGGAACTTAATGACTAAATAGATACGTGTCTTAAAAAAAATTGTACATAAAAATACAGACTCTCAAAAGAGCTGAGAAAATCTGCGTATCACAAGCTCTGAAAAATTAAGAATAATTTCTGCCTTCTAGATTTAAGAGAAAACCACGCTGCCATTATTACTCAAGGCACTGACATCTCAGTCCAGTTTGCCACTCCTCAGGCTGTCTTTTGCTGCTTATGTATTTATGTCACAAACCTCCCAAAAGGTGAATTAACCTTAATTTCTTTTAACTGACCAAGGATGTGTCTGGCCCCAGGAGAGGAGAACATTTCTAGGTCGCACTTCCCTGCTTACGTTGTCCATCCTCACACAGGTCTAGGCGCAGGCTTTGGACGCTGTGGGCTGTCTTTTCAAGGCCAGCCTCAGATTCCTCTGCTGAAACACAAGCCAGAGACCTTTCTGTGAAACTCGTCCCCATCAGAGACTCTCCACCAGGCCAGGCCTGGTCTCATCAGAAGCTTGTGCAGGTTCAATCTTTAAAGGAAGTAGCCTATCATTAAGAAATCAGATTTAAGCCTTAATAAAGTAGCTGTCGTCTTTATAGCTGAAAAGAGCTCTGTATCCCAATTAAGTATAGATAATATACAATCTTAAGGAAGCAACATAATAGAAGTAACCTGATTATGTTCTCTTGCAATAGTATAATCTAAAGGAAATCTGATTCTGTTTATGCTGGTTATGTTGGTGGGGGATTTTTTGGTTTACATGTTTGTTTTGTCCAAAACACTGTTTGGACACAGAATAGGAACTCTTTGGGGTTATGAATTAATCACAGCTGCAGGAGGCTCTTAAGCCCTAGTAAACTGAACCTGCTGGATATTTGAGATGAGATTCCGTTAAAACTATGAGTTAAATTAGCTGGGCTTATTGGTGACCTCCCGCTTAAATGAATCTTTCTTTCATAAGTACTTGACAAGATCTGTAAAGTAGTGTATTTAATTTACTAATTAAATTAAAGCTGCTGAATAATGATTTGTCCACATTGATTTAACTTAAGCAGAAAAGATCAGCATTGTTGTGATCTTCAGCAACCTTAATGGCCAAGCCAGTTAGACACAAAGGCCTCTTGTGTTTTGTGGGTCAGAAGTACAGAGGTAAGCCCAGGCTGTAATTGAATTGCCTGCCCCGCACCCTGCAGTTGCGCTTTCCTTTGCCTTCCCTTTCCATTGTTGCACTGGGGTTTAAGAGAATGTTAACGCGGTAATAGGCACAGGGCCTTCCCCATTATACGTCTTGCTATCGAGCGGTTCTGCATGACTAGTTAAAGAAGATGGCAAGAAGATTAATGAAAGCCAGGCTAATACAGAAGGGGGTACTTTTGCAAGACTTCTACCGAGGAGATATTAGAGCTGAACCAGAGCTTGGCTTTTTCTTTATCCTGTGACCTTTGAACCTGCCTTACTGTTGAGAGCTGCCAGGGAAGTCGACATTTTGATTGATGTTGGTACACGAGTCAGTCTTTCCCATTGAATTCCACATCTGCACGAAAATAGCTTTTCCAGCAGAATTCATACTGGCTAGAAGTGATAGCCAAATTGATGGCTGAAATGCTTTTATGTAGTTTTCATTTAAGCCTAAAGGTGTTTGATGGTTTAATTCAGTATCCAGTTTTCATAGATTATATATATATTCTCTTATATGTTCTTAATGGGCTCATCAACCCATAGTGAAAGACTAATATTAAGAATGCTCAAAGGTTTGCAGACAGAGCTCCAAGCAAGCTTTATGGGAGAGTAAAAGCAGTCATCAAACAAACCCTTCACCGTCCTTAAAATAGAAAATTCAGTCTGAGGGCCCAGGGAAACTGACTTTAAGGTTTGTATAAATAAAGCAAAGCATCCAGTAGTTTTGGGGAAGACTATAGATGGAGAGGTCTGAAGTCTCACCCCTCACCATCTCCCCCACCAGCGCCAGTTCAGAAGCTATCTTGATAGACCCAGTGCTGCTCACCTTGACCTGGGACACTAGCATTCCATCTGAAAGGGATTGTCACAGCCTACTTAAAAGGCAGCCCTGTACAGATACAGACCTCTTCCTCACTAATTCAGTTACCTTGGTTGTGGAGCTGTTTGCTGTGTGTGTATAAGAGGTTGCTGGGGAGAGAAAAGAGGGAGAAGATGGGCTGTGTGTGCACCCCCCCACTCCTCTTCCAACAAAGGAGAGCAGGGAGAGTGGCAGCAGGGCTCAGGTTTATTCCCTAAATCTCCTTGGCACACCCCAACCAGTACATTGAATCCCTCGGCCACCCAGTTTCTTTTCTCCCTTACTTGACAGGGGCAGTTTCGAAAGAGAATATAAACTGTACACTCCCCCACCCCTGCTCTCTCTGACATGATAGTTTCTGAAGAAGGAGATACCCAGGAATTCTGTCCTATTCTTTAGATGCTCCTGAGAATGTGTGCAAGAGGAATAGGTAGGGTGGGTGGACAGATGGCCATGGCCATGCTGGACTGCAGACCCCCGGAGGTGAGGCACCTACGTTTATATGCCAATGGCACAGGAGCCCAGGAGGGCTGCAGCCCATTCTCAGACTCTGCCTGATGCCCAGGAAGTCTGGGCACTCCAAACATTAGTAGACAAGCTGGGCTGTATTTTTATTCTCTGACAAGGACTTATTTCATAAGTTCCAGATCAAATACGGTAAGTACTGCCTGATTACAGAACACAACGGACTCTACCATATTAAATGCCCCAGTTATTGAATTGCCTTTTCATAAGAGTACTCTGGAGCACAATCAGGAGCAGGCAGTGCCTCATCCTTTTAACAGATATGTTTCCTAGCCCTATTAAAAGGGGTCTTCATCTATCCTGTCAAAGGGAGTCTGCTGGGGTTTTTTAGTTTAATTACACTATCCAATTAAAACTCCTTGCTGCATTTGGATGCGCCTCTCCTTGGGCCTGAGTGGATATGACATTTACAAGGCTCGCCTTTCAAGCAGACAATAGTGTGATTGATGAGGTGCACATTCAGTGAAGGCGGCGAGTGCCTGTGGAAGTGCTGCTTAGTGCGTTTTGATTTATTTATCATCTCCTTCCAAAACAAGGGAGCTGCCGGTGAGATGGGCTTAGGCAACCAGGGGGACCACCTCAATTTTTCCAAGAGTGTGGGAGGGAAAGACCTGGACTGTGGCACAGGAGAAAGGTGAAGACAAACAGCTGGGACCAGCTTACATCATCAGATGCCAGCTCTGTTCTTAGGTTCTCTGACCCAATTTGGTTTCCAGCAACCTCAGGCTGCGATCTGCTGTTAAGTGGGCCGTCGCCATGTTTCAGGAATGGTTCAGGCCCCTGAGAACTTGGCCAACCAGCCTTTGTCCCATTGACTGACCTGGTCATGTTCAGCTGACACCTGACTTTCGCACTGGCCATGCCTGCTTATGCTTCTAGCTGCACTTCCAGAAATCCAGCAGCTTCTCCAGGGGCTCCAGCCAGTGCTCATGGCTCCTGCCCTAACTGCCAAGGCAGGCTGAACATTTAAAAGTGCTTCCAGAATTGTAATCAGCCAAGAGCAAGTGTGGCTCTTCAGCAAGGAGAAACGGAGGCACAGTGGGGAAGTCTCCAAGGTTGTAGTGACAAGGCAGATGCAGCGTCTTACTCTGAAACTGCTGCTGCTGTTTACTCTCAGCGTGTGATAGATGGGACCGTAGTTTCTGGAAAAGAGGTGTTTCGGTCCAGTATTCCTGGAAGGGTCAACACTCATGAGCTTAGGAGGCAGCAGTTCTCCTGGGAACCTCGACATTTGGTAAGAGGAGCGCATTACCCAGACTAGGTGTCGGGGCTACAGCTGCTCCCAGGGCTGCTGGGGCATGTTAGGTGATACGCAGAAGGTCTGCATCCTGGGGAAGATTGGCTGGTGCTGAGATACTAGTTGAGTTTTCTTACATTCTCTGCAAATTTTCTTCATTTTTTTCCCTAGGACTTACTAATAAACAAGAAGGAATTTGCTTGTGTTGTTTGGAATGTTCATTAGAGTAGAAGACATTTTGAGGGTATCAACATTTTTCCACCTGAGAGAAGCCACCTTCTTGCTATTATGCTTCCACTCAATTGTTGACTTGGGCTCATGGACCCATAATAACAGAACAATTTTCTATGTATAATGAACATTTTGCACACATTTTCATTTTTCTAGATTTCCTTGATAGTCATTTCTTCAGATTCATTCTTTTCTTGATTTTTAACCTCAGGAAGAGACGAAGAGACCCTGAGAAGAGGCTCTTCCCTACTGAAAAACAGAGAGAGATTTCTCAGCTGGATAAATAATGGAGAAAATCTGTATTCTTTTGCCTCCTGCCAAGCTCCAAATTATATTTTTGTAATAAGTAAATGGGGCACTTAGATTTTAAGTTATTACCAAAGACATGGAAGAAGCAAGCATACTTTCATTAAAATCAAAATGTGTCTTGCTTATGAGAAGCCCATGTGTAACATGCAAAACAGGGTAACTGCTACCAGATTCACCTTTCTATCATAAATGATTAGAAAATGGACAATTTTTTCCCCCTGTGGTGCTGGGGATTGAACCCAGGGCCTTGTGCATGTGAGGCAAGCACTCTACCAACTGAGCTGTATCCCTAGCCCTGGACAAAATAGTTTTAAAAACTTGTTTCAGCCCTTGGAGAACAGGCAGTTCAGGCTTGTGATCTTGGGAGAAGAGAAGTGAATGAGGCAAGGCATCCCGTTGGCTTTCCACCTGCCTTTTCAGGGAGGGAGAACCTAAGGCCAGTGTAACAGTCTCATGAGCCAGGAGACCAAGAGAAGAGCTGGGGATACTGAGGCCTTGGAACTCACAGAACAAAGGACAGAAGAAAGGAGCTGGGACAGAGCTCTCAGAAGAATCCTCTGTCTTTCATTGCATGCCAAGCTGTGCAGGCCCAAGGTAGGGACCTCACAAGGCCAGCAGAAAACAGCCATAAACCAGAGATTGGACTAACCAGAGTGGGACATCCAGGGCATTTAGTAGTGACTCTAGGGAGGCTGTGCCTTAGGAGCAGGACTGCACTACCCTAGGTTGAAGACTGCTCTAGTCCTTGCCAAACAAAGCTTTAAAAGGAATCTTGAAAGGATCAGACTGATCCATAAGTAAATAATCTGCCTCCAGAACAAAGCCCAGTTCTCTCTAAAGGACAGCAACCCGTCACAGATGTCACAACCTGTGTAACATTGATAGTGTCCAGCATTCAATCAAAAATTAGACATGCAAAGAAGTAGGAAAATGTGTCCTATAACAGGAACAAATTCAATCAATAAAAATAAAGTCAAAAGTGACAGGGATGATAGAAATAGCACACAAGTATGCTTTAAAATGGCTATTATAAATGTATTCAAGAACTTAAAGGAAAAAAAGAACTCAGAAGAGAAATGGAAACTATTAAGAAGAACCAAATGAAAATGTAGAGCTGAGGGCTGGGGCTGGGACTCAGTGGTAGAGCGCTTGCCTGGCGCTTTGTGAGGCACTGGGTTCGATCCTCAGCATCACATAAAAATAAATAAAATAAAGGTATTGTGTCTGACTACAACTAAAAAAAAAATTTAGAAAAAAAAAATGTAGAGCTAAGAAAATAATAACACATTGGGCTGGGGTTGAGGCTCAGCGGTAGAGCATTCACCTAGCACGTGCAAGGCCCTGGGTTCAATCCTTAGCACCACATAAAAACAAGTAAATAAAGGTATTGTGTCCAACTACAACTAAAAAATAAATATTAAAAAAAAATTTAAAAAATGAAAATAATAACACCTGAATCAAAATATTCACTAATGGGAGCAAATTAGATTAGGAAGAAAGATGAGTGTGTGTGTGTGTGTGTGTGTGTGTGTGTGTGTGAGTGAGTGAGAGAGAGAGAGAGAGAGAGAGAGAGAGAGATCGATCTATTGCTACATAACAAATTGCCCCCAAATTTGGGGTTGGCTTATGGTATAGTCTGGTGGGTCAGGGATCTAGCATAGCCTCATAAGACCTAGTAAAGATGTCAGCCAGAGCCTGAGCCATTTGTTCAACTGGGATGGAATCTGCTTCTAGGCTCACAGAGGGGTTATGGCAGAGTTGAGTTTGTTCAGTTCCTTATCACATGGGCCTCTCCATAGGGATGCTCCCAAGATGGTAGTTGGCTTCATCAAAGTAAATAAGAGCAAGAGGGTGGTAGCAAGGAAGAAGTCAGTCCTTGATAGCCTCATCTCAGAAATGACATCCAGCATGTCTGTCAAATCATTTATCTATTAGAAGAAAGCCACTATAAGTCCAGCCCATAAACAATACCAGAGAATTACATAGGAGCATGAAGAGCAGGTGGTGGGATCAATGGGAGCCACTTCAGAATCTGCCAGCACAATCAGTGACCCATAAAACAGAACAATACAAACTATTCTAACTGAAACACAGAAGGAAAATTGGATGAAAAGAATAGAGACTGTGGAATAATGTCAAGTGTTCTAATATACATACTTACAGTGTCAGGGAATAGAAAAGCTATTCAAAATTTGGTTAAAAATATCAAACCACCACTCTTGGAGGCCCAGCAAAGGCTAAGCAGGATAAATATATATTAAAAACACATTAAGGCACATCATAATCAAATTTCCAAGAACCAGTGACAAAGAGAAATATCTTTAAGCAGCCAAAGAGAGAAGATATGCTGTGTAAAGGAACTGAGATAAGATTGATTGCTGACTTCCCATCAGAAATAATGCAATTCAGAAGACAATGGAGTGGCATCTCAACATGCTAAAAGAAAATCTGTCAACCTGAAAATATTCAGTGAAATATCATTCAGAAATGAAGTAGAAATAAAGACACTTCATACAATCAAGAAATGTAAGAATTTGTCACCACTAAACCTTCACTACAAGAAATGTTAAAGGCTAGAGGAGGAAAATACCAGATGGGAACCCAAATCTACACAGAAATTAAGAGTGCTTGAAGTGTCACTGTTAGCAACTGTATGGAATGAACCAAGAGAAAGGAATTGAGCAAGCAAAACCTCTGAGCAGGGATTGGCAAACTGGCCCACAGGCCAAATCCAACCCACCCTGTTTTCATGTCTTGTGAGATAAAAATGATTTTTTGCAGATGAATATTTGCAATCGATTTCATGATAGGGAACAGTTAATTTAGAATTCTATTTAGGTAAAATATCATCCCCCAACTAAGCCAAAAAAAACAAAAAACAAAAAAACAACACTATCCTCATAGTAGACCTGTATTATAAAATATCCTTAATTTTGCCCCTTGGCTCATAAAACCTAAAATATTTACCCTCTGGCCCTTTATAGAAAAAGTTTGTCTTAGAAAGTGAAGGAAAAAAGGACCCTTTCCTATCAGGCAGTGTTCCAAGGCTTCACATGTGTCACTTAACTCTTGCAGCTATTTTGGGTTTTATCTACATTTGTTATGTAACTTCAAGATCATTTGACTTTACCCTAGCATTGTATACTCCTAATAACTCTGGGAGGCAGATATTATTCCCACCCATCAAGTGAGTAAACTGCGGCTCAAAGAAGTTGTGCCGCTTGTCTTATATATAGAAAGGATAACAGGCTGTGCATTTCTCTCTGCCACTGACACAAAACCAAACAGTCAGATGTCTGTGCTTCTCGTAGATGACTAGCCCAGCACCAGCTCAGGCTTTATAAAGTCTTTTTAACAAACTTCAACCATGCTTACTTATCTGGCCTCTTTTCCTAGAGCTGGTTAAATGCAGGTGATTCTGGATAGATGAGGCCTTGTTATTGTTAATTAGCCTCACATAGAACACTTGCAAATTCTAGCTTGTCACAGACTGAGGTCCTTCCATGGAGGAAATTTCCAGATACAGAACTTATTTTTTGCTAACTTTCAAAAGCTTAAGAATAAGAGCTTAAGAATTAGTCAATACTTGGTTATTGAAACAGCTTAGACTTCAATGAAATCATCAAAAGGCCCCCTAAACCTTTGCTCTTAATTCACTTCCTGAAGTACACACGAAGCATTTCTGCTGCATACGGAAGTAGAATTCTTGTTTCTTAAGGCAAAACACTTACAAAGTTATTTTTATTTGAAAGAATGACTGACAAACTATGGTTATCCAAAATTGAGTCTTTGGCAGACATTTTTTTAAAAGTAAAGGAAGTGGATCTATCACTTCAAGAAAAACAAGTGACAGTGCTCTTTGCCAGTGATGAAATTCAAGTCTTCGGGTGAAAACTAGTTTTCATCGCTGTGAGGTTGGCTTCTCGTTGCTTAAAGACTTTTCTGATGGGCACCAGTGGTGCTATTGATGAAGGTAATTTTTTTTGATGGTGTATAATAAAATATTTCAACATCTGGAAGGTCAGCACAGCTTAGTAAACCAATATTTCCCAGACTACTGCACAAAGTTACAAAAAGATTCAGAGTGTGAAACCCAACTAATGGATTTTAATGTAACTGAGTACAGAAAGTTTACTAATGAGGTTTTATTTGTTTGTTTGTTTTTAAAATACATTTTTTAGTGGTCAGTGGACCTTTATTTTTATTTATTTATATGTGTTGCCGAGAATCAAACCCAGTGCCTCACCATGCTAGGCAAGCGCTCTACCTCTGAGGTACAATTCTAGCCCCAAGGTTTTACTTTAATAATTTCTTGTTATTGTAATTTTTATACCTTTATTTTTTAAAACATTTATTTTTTAGTTGTAGCTGGACACATACTTTTATTTTATTTATTTATTGTTTTATATGGTGCTGAGGATAGAACCCAGGGCCTCACACATGCTAGGCAAGTGCTCTACCACTGAGTTATAACCACAGCCCCACTAATGAGATTTTAGATTCCATATTGTAACTAATCTTTAAGAAAATCCCATTTATCAAGTTTGGGGTAGAATCAAAAAATATTTAGCTGGCGCTGTGACACACGCCTGTAATCCCAGCAGCTCAGGAGACTGAGACAGGAGGATCACAAGCTCAAAGCCAGCCTCAGCAAAAAGTGAGACACTCAACAATTCAGTGAGACCCTGTCTCTAAATAAAACACAAAAGAATAGGACTGGGGATGTGGCTCAGTGGTTGAGTGCCCCTTAATTCAATCTCTGGTACCCCAAAAAAAATTTTACAAAGAAAATTTCTTAAATTTACCTCCTGGACTAGGGGTATGGCTTGGTGGTAGAGCACTCCCCTGGTATATAAGAGGAATTCCTTTTTCTAAGAACATATCTGTGTGAAGCTGGCTTTTCTTCACATACCTCAACTAAAATATATCATCACACATCAAATGTAGAAGCACATAGGTTAATCCAGCTGTTCTGCTAAACTAAATATCAGAATTCAAAAATACAAAATAGTGCTACTCCTAATTTTTGTTTGTTTGTTTGTTTAGGAAAATATAACGATTTTTCCATTCATTAAAAATGAAAATGAAAGAAATGTTTATGTTATAGTGTTTTTTTTTCCAATGAATAATCTTAGATTTCTGTTTTAATTCTAGGACAATAAATATTAATGGGTATAATCCTCATAAGCAAAGCTTTTGGTCTCTTCAATAATGTTTAAGAGTATAAAGAGGCTTCTGAGGTCAAGAAGTTTGAGAACTCTTGATCTGAAGTCTTGATCATCTTAAGATGCTTGGACTTGGGGCTGGGGATATGGCTCAGTTGGTAGAATGCTTGCCTCACATGCACAAAGCCCTGGGTTCAATCCCTAGCACCACCACAAAAAAAGAGAAGAAGAAGAAGCTTGGACTTGATTCTGATTCTCTTGATTCTCTCAATCCTGATTCTGAGGATTACAGGAAAAGAAGCATTTTAGAGTCTTAAGGAGGGAAGGGAGGCATTCTGATGTGCTGTGTTTTGTTTTGTTTTAGGGATTGAAACCAGGGCAGTTTACCATTGAACCACTTCCCCAGCATTTTTGTTTGTTTGTTTGTTTGTTTTTTGAGACATGGTCTTGCTAAATTACTTAGGACCTCACTAAGGTACTAAGGTCTTAGCTTTGAACTTGCAATCCTCCTGCTTCAGCTTCTTGAGTTGCTGGGATTATAGGTATGTGCCTCCACTCCTGGCTCCTGTGGGTAGGCGCTTAGATCTCAAGAAGACATGATCCAAAGTAGGAGAACCAGAGAGGACTCAGTGGGTGATCGGGACTTAGGTGAGGAGTCCTGATTAGGGAGCACTGGAAGGTGAACATGTGAGAGCTATTTAGGGGACCAAACGCCTAGAACTGGACTTGATGTGTGGTGAGGCCTCCAAAAGCACTGACCGCACATTTTCTTTAAGGGGAGATGTTGTTCCGGTCATGCTGAGATGCTGGCCATGTGAAGATGGCCGCAGAAAGAACTGCGGGTCTGAAACTCTGGAGAAGGGTCTCGGCCAGATACTTGCTCTGGGATCATGAACACATAGGAGTAGTAATTAAAATCCAAGGGGCAAACTTGACAGAGGACACAAGTAAAGTTAAAAGAGGTGAAGAGCGAGGTGGAACACAGGAGGATCACCATTAACAGGAAGGAGGGAGTGAAGACAGAGAGGAAACAGAAACTGGCAAGAGAACTGGCCTGAAGAACCAAGTGGCTGTGGCTCCATGGAAACCCAGGTACGGGGTCGAAACCCAGGTACGGGGTCTTCAGGAAATATCGGATACAGCTGAGAAGGCTCTTCAGAGGCTCTCAACATTGAGGGTGTAGTGGCCTTAGCAGGAATGTTTTCACAATATTAGAGGAAGGGGGGAAATCACGTTGCTGTAGGAGTTTTTATAATTAGACTTAATTATGTTTACAGGAAAGAACCAAAGAGCGAGTTTGAAAAGTACAGGCAGAAGTGTAAATAGGTCAGATGCAGCTGCTCCAACAGTCAGAGAGGTCATTATAGTCCCTCCACCTCTGCTTCTGGATGTTCAGGGAGGAGCAGCAGTTGAATTGCCAGTTGAGTTACATTGAACTGAAGCTCTGCAGGCAACTCAGGGCTGATGCTCACAGCGAGGCCCAAGAAGGCATGCATGTTCAGCTCCGAGACCAGAGAGACCCAGCCCAGCCTTTCCTACAAGCACCTACAGAAGAGTACAGCCTTTCCCAAAGAAAGTACACCTCCATCAGTTTCTCCCAAGAAGCCCAACGGGAGTTTCCCACACCCTTTCCAAACCAGGGGGATCAGGAAAAATCGGACCCTAGAAATTCATTTTTTTTTAAAGTATCATGCCTGTTATAAAGGAATTGAGGAATCCTTAAAAAAAAAAAAAAAAATTCCTCTTGGCCTTCTTTATGATGCTGGCCATTTATGCTAAGCCGGATGCCCAGGAGTCAGCAGCATGAACTGTGGTGCACATCTCCATACTGGAGTGAAGTGCAGCCATTGAAAGATGGCTAGGGCCAAGTGTGGAGGTGCACACCTTAACCCCAGCTGCTCAGGAGGCTGAGGCGGGAAGATCCCAAGTTTGAGGCCAGCCCTAGCAACTTAGTGAGACTTTGTCTCAATATAAAAAACAAAAAGTGCTGGGGATGTAGTTAAGTAGTAGAGCACCCCTGGGTTCCATCCCCTGCAACAGAAATGGTTGTAGAGACAGACTGTGTTGCGGCAGAGGCAGGGGTATGATAAAATGTTAAATTTAAAAGAAATTTAGCTCAGATTTTAGTATACAATGCTGTAGGAATAAAATGATTACAACCATGTGAAAAACATGAGGACAGCTAGAAAAGTGACCATGATGTCCTTGTGTACCAGTGTTAGGATCATGGAGTGAAATGTGGCGAGTTTTCCTTTGTCTTCTGTATTTCTAGCAATTTTTCATGTAAATTTTTAATTGAAGCAGAAAGAAATTCAAGTTTATTTCTGGTGTTCTTGACAAGGAATTTTAGACAAAGGTGGGTGCAGGCTCATTTGGAAGCCCCAGCTTTGACTAGTCATTACCAGCCACAGTGCCACCAAGTATGCTAAGGGACCCTCCTGTCCACAATCTGCAGTGGGAAGCTAAGCACTGTTTTGTCAGGGGGTGTCGAAGTCGCTGTCCTCTTAGCCTGAGCTGCCCCATTTCTAGGTACCAGCAGTCTTTCTAGGGTGGCTTCTCCCCTGCAAGGGCCCAAGGAACCTGTTTCAAATGCATAATGCAGAAGATAAATTAAAGCACAGAAGCTCAAACATCTCCACTTCTGACATTCATGCTGCTAATTGGTTTCTGCTCAGTGTTAGATTCCATCTTCTCTGGTTTACTTTGAAAAAAAATATGTTTGTGTAAATACATTTTTGCATATCCACATTTTCATTTCAATATTCAAAAGCAGATGTATAGTTTCAGTGTCTTCCTTGAGTGTGTGACCAGTACTTAGATGCCACATTTATACCATGTTACATTGCATTTTATTCCTACAGCACTGTAAAAGCTAGACTGTTCAGACAAGGACAAATTAAAATCAAAATCTTTAAAGTAATGAGCATTTTATCTTCAAATATCAATTCCATCACAGTTGTAATGAATTACCACCACCCATTGAGCCCGGGGATGTATATGAGATAGACACATTCATGCATGTGTAGGTGTAATGTGCATACATCGTGTAGTTGTGATCATATGTGTGGAGGTGATGACACGAAACCCCACAGGTGGAGCTCACCCCAGCTCTACCTCCAGGGTTCATGTTTTTATTCTCAGCATGTCAGGTTTCCAGGGTTGCCTTAATTTCCAAACAGAATTTAACAGTCCAGGCAAGTTAATTGGAACTAAGTGGAATATTGACTTTGATATACAGTTTTTCTCAGCTGACACTTTGATAGAGGCACTGTGCTCCCATGGCTTACCCCTTTCCTATGAAACTGCTGGTATTCTTTGAAATTTTGAGGGTAACTTGCCCACCTGATTCCCTCTAATGCCCTGAGACAGATGCCCTGGTGGGCTGCAGCCAAGAAGGTGGCCTGAGCCCTCTTTATGCCTTCCCAAGGTGACCTGGAGACACTGAGGCTGGCAGAGGGTGACACAGACTCTTCTTACTCAGTTCATCAGTGTTCACATGCAGCTTGTTCCATCTTCCCAGACACTTCTAGTAAAAATTTAGCATGTAGCATTAATTACTTGTGTTTATTGACAGATTTGTTTTCAGCAAGTGGTGAATTAACTTGTTATGTTTGACTGTATAGGTTTGGATTGGTTAAAGCTATACAGTGTGAGTTCTGATGATTAGCTGTTATTCTGATGGAGAAGTCCACAGTTCTGCCGTGTTCCCTTCTGTGTGGTCCTCTAGCAGTCCCTTTTCAGCATGCTTCCTGCGCCTGTCAAGATCAAAACCACATCCACACCTACCTTTGTGACTGTGCATCTGGTCTCGCTGCCTCCAGGGGTCCAGGGAACATCCGGAATCACAGTTCTCCCATTTATTTTACTGCCTGCTCAGAACACACTAGTGGCCCTATCAGCTCATGAAGCTCACTTTTTCCCATGTCACCTCCTACTTGCCCATCATGCATGACCCTGCTCTACTCGGGGCTCCCACAGAGCCAGTTTGTCAGTGCTGTGTCCTTGCTGTGTGGTCCCTGCCTTGTTACACTCAGCTAACACCCTGTCCTCCAAGATTGCTCAGGTGTCAGCTCTCCAAGAAACTGTCCTTGAGGGCCCTCCTCACTCCAAGCCAGCTACCTCTACCTCCACGTCTCCACGGCAGCTCCCTGTGCTCACCTTCCCCCTAGTGCTCACTGCACTGGACTATCTGTGTTCATTTCCTGTCCCTTGTACTAGCCTGTGCTCTTGGCAGAGCCTGGACTGAGTAAAATTGCCCTCCTGGGCATCCATCAAAACAGCAGGCCTTCAAGCAAGAGCTCTTGGGAGTGAGCTCCCCTTTGTCTTGTGGTGTCTAGCATGGGTGAAAACATGGCTGCTGCCCTTGAACTAGGCTCAAGGGACAATTATCAGCTAATTTTTAAAAAATTATCAGCTAATTTTTTCAGTATACGATTTATACCCCAGGGCTCTTGCTCCTGGCTCTCCACTGCTGTGGCTGTCCACCAGCCTTAGCCTGGTTACTAAATGACAACTTTAATTGTTTTGGTACAAACACAGCACTCCAGATGGACCCCTCCATTCCCTCCTGGTGGGGTGAGCGGTTTCACTGGGAGGGAAGAGCACATCAGAGGTCGGGCGAGATGGCTCGTCTTCATTCTACCTGCTCCTCTCACACAGGGGACAGGCAAGGGACCCACAGCCCCCCATACACAGCAAAATACAGAGCACAGGCATGGGGTCAGCTGACTTTTCAGGAGACTTGGTTTGGGATAATTTTTTTTTCTTCCACATGACTATTGTCCCTCTCCCCTGTGAGCCTGCAGTTGACAGGCTCCATGGTGACACAGCCCCAAGGGCAGAGTATCCAGGCATCCTTCCTGAGGCCCCAGGCCCATGCAAGCTGCACATCCCAAGTGCCATTTTTAGGTTTGACTATACCTAAAGTCCCAGACTGTCTTTAATGGTGTCTCAGCTTTCCAGGCAAGCATGCTCCCTGCATCTTGAGATTTAGTTTTGTCAGTGACGAGCAGGAGCAGGTGGTGTAGACCGTGCATGAGATCACTTATCAGAGGGGCCAGTGAACCCCGAAGCTTCAGGTCTGCGGGCCTCCCTAAGACCTTCTGGTCCTTTCTAGCCCTAGGCTCTGGTATCTGTGTCTGTCATGGCCACGTGTCAGCAGTAAGGGCTCCTGCGGGGGTTGTCTCTGTTCGTCCTTCACAGCCCTGTGTCCTTCATAGATGGCCAACAAAGGTATCTCTATTGTTCCTCCACATGGTGATGTAACCAGCAAGACTCCAGTGTTCTATGATGATGACTCCAGACAGACACACACCCCGATTTAAGTAAGATTCACTCCCTTATCAGAAATAAGTAATTTATATATTAACAGTGATTAGCTTCCAGTCAAGCATTCTGACTTTTAGTGCCATGATTTAGAATCAGGCTAAATTTGTCAAGTGACCGAAAGTGGGGTTTTTAAGAAATTATCAGCTAATTTTTTCAATATACGATTTATAGTCACAATTAGTATTTCATAATGATGTTTCCAGGATAAAATGCCAGCAGCTCAACTTTTCTGGCCACAAATGTACAGCATATATCAGTTTATTTTTGGAGATCTGAAAAATTAACTACTGTAAATAAAGTCTCCAAGATTTCTCCCGGAAAGAGGTGAACTTACAGTAATATGGGTGATATATTATTAATTAATAACTGACCAGCCACAATGAAAAAGGAGGTCTACTGGAAGGATATGCTGAATTTTAATCTTCAGGCACTGAGATCCACTGGAGCAGACCAGGGGAAGCGTTTCTGGCTGATGCAGGAGGCTGGCCACAGGTGGATATGGGACCCCCCTGCTCTTGGCTTTAGGCAGGTTTGCCGAGCATCAATGACGTGTCGCTCTTGGACAATGTTCTTTTGGTGCCAATAATGGAAACCAGTTTCAAAATAGCTAAGAATAAAGAATTAGTTCTTAGAGAGCTGCTGGGGCTCCCAGAACCCAAGGACAGCACATGCAGATAAGGGACCTTCACATGGGCTAGACCAAGAGTCGCCAGGCAGGCCGGCATCTGTCTCAGTTCCGAGGAGGGATCTGGTTGCTGTGTCTGGCCCAGAGGTCAAGCACAGGAAGCGCAGACATGGCTGCAGGTGTGGCAAAACAAGAAACAGGTTTCCTTAACAAGCCACATGCAGCAGGGCAGGCCTCCACCTGGCCATGCGTCTATGAAGACTCGCCCAGTGTGGCACCATTTGAGCCAGGTCACCAAGGGCCAGCAAGGCCTTTGCACAAAGGTCAGTAAGAGGGCATCCGAGGTAATACAGAGCCTGTGCAGAGGTCAGGGCAGCACCACAGGCTGCCTGTGGGGACATGGGGACATGAGGCTAGATGGAGTAGGCCCAGAAATGACACTGTTATTCTGTAGGGGTGGGAAACAGGAAGGAGTTGGACTTGGTGGGATTTGTGTCAAAAGAGCTGGCCCCTTAGGCAGTCTGCTCTGTGAGGCGCCACCCATGGTCTGTAGAGCCGTACCCTGTCCATCCTTCTGGGGCGGAAGTGACCAGCAGCTCTTGAGAACAGCTTCCATCTGGGGCACAAGGCCAGGAACCCCTCCAGCAGGACTCCTGCTCCTCTAGGAGCCCAGGCCGTGGAGCAGAAGCTCCAGGAAGGGGCTGCGGTTGGCCCTGCCCTGCCTGCTGTGTTTACTTGACTTTAAACAGTGTTAGTGCATTTCCAGAGTAATAATTTGGGATCAGTTGGCTCTACCTTAAAAATATTCCCTTTCCACACAGTTATCCTATGGAAGCAGCCCCGTGGTAATGCAGAGCCTGTGCAGGAGCCTTCCTGGGGTGGCACTGCCTGCACACACTCCAGAGTGGAGTGGGCCCAGCTGGCTGCTCAGTCTGTTCTCCTTTACTGTCCATTTTACACCCAGCCTGGGACGTGAAGACCAGCCACTCCAGGAACAGGAGATCTGCCCAGCCTCCACCTACCCTCCAGTCGGGATGGTGAGGGGAGCACTCGTGGGACCCTCATCACTGCCTCCCTCTCTCTGTCTCTCCAGGTCATGCAATATTTAAACTCACGTATCTAAGCAATCATGACTATAAACACCTCTACTTTGAGTCTGACGCTGCTACCGTCAATGAAATCGTGCTCAAGGTGAGTGCTTCTTGACACAGGGATGGGTCGAGTGCTCCTGCCTGTGCCCTGTCTGCCTGGCCTGGCTTCAGCCACTTTCCCTCCCAGTAGGACTTGGCTCCTGGGCCCAGTTTTGTAGATGAGGGAACTGGTGGCTCTGCTGATGCGCACCAGGCCCAAGCCAGGCCTTGAGGTCAGCAGCTCCGTGTCAGCCTAGCTGAAGCAGGACTCCCTTCAGCTGCCTCACAGCCCCTAATGGTCCTGCTCCTCCTGTATCCCTGTGGTCCTTCCATGCACCGTTTATCTCCCTCTGAGCCCTGGCAGCAGCTCCTCAGGCCCCTGGAGCAGACCCAAGGAGACAGTTGCTGGGAAAAGGCTTCATCGTGCTTGGGGTGCCCATCAGCACCTGTTGAAACGCACCAGCTCCTACTGGGCTTTACCAACCACAGCAGTCCACCCTGAGCGCCAGATACCATGGTGTCAGGCCAGTCCCTGTCCCCAGAGAGCCCTGCCTTTGTCAGGGGAGACGGAATGAAACAGAAAATTCACAAAAGATGTTAATAGTCACAGGGTGCCAGGTAGATGGGAGTCTGGGAGAGCAGGACCTGAATGACGTGAGAGAAGGCACAGTGTCTAGCAGCCTGCGAAGGGCACAGGCGGAGGGGTTTGAGCCAGAATTGACCCCCCACCTCTGGTTGTGTGACCCCACCTCTCTGAGCCTCGGTTTTCCCACCTATGAGGTGGGGTCATGGTACTGATGCTGCCCCACCCCACCAAAGGGCTGCCAGCATGCAGAGCAGATGCCGCATGCCAGGACTCTCTAGGCATGGTCCATTCTTTTCTCAAGAGGAGACTCATCAGGCAGTGACAATTGAAGCCGTAAAGATATGCTGAGGGACTGCCCTATGCAGGACCTGGGCCGGGGGCTTCTTAGACCCAGTCTGGTTGGTCCTTCACAGGGCCACGAGACAGGCACATCCAATTGTTCCCATTTTCTGGGTGATGAGGCTCAAAGAAAAGTAACTTAGCCAGGATGGTGACTCTTAGCAGAACTAGAACTCGGCCCTAGGCTTAACAGTTTCCAGAATTTATGTTCCTAATCCCCCAGATGTGTGTAGCCTTAAAGAATTGAATGGGAGATTCCAACCAAATGGAATCGCTTCTCAGGCATATTTTGAGCTCAAGTCCCATGACTGCAAAGGTCTTTGGAAGTAGCAGGAGAGAAGTCAGAAGTCTCATGCTGCTGGGAGGATAGTTAGGACGAGATGGTCAGTGGAATGGAAGGTGGGAGATTCATGACCACCTTGACCAAGCCTCCCTCAGACAGAGAGTGAGAACAATGTACCCACCCGGCACTGTGGCCACCAGCAAGCTGAGATCATCACAAGACAGCCCAAGGAACTGCCAAGTGTTGGGGAGTAGGTGAAGAAATATTCCAGTACCCCATCAGGGACTGGACTTATTTTTATAGCCAGCATTAAAATATTCAAGACTTGAGAAGGATTCTAGTGAAATTATAATCCTGTGTTTGACATCAAAATAATTTTCACAACAGCAGATTGATGACAGAAACACAGGTTTATGACTTCAATATGAGACTGTGGAAGATCAAGTGCAAAGAAATCATTTTACAGGACCAGATGCTCCCTGGAAGCAGATGCTTTTCTGCAAAATCCCTGAGGCCTGTCGCCTCCCCTAAAATGTCTGTTTTCATATCAAAATGTTTGTAGAAATATTGCATCATGCAGAAGACTCCAGGAGAGTCGCAGCGAGCCCAGGCCTGATTTACTCAGAGCTAATGATCGTGGTCCTGATGGAAGATTAAACTTCACTTCCCCCACTTCTGATTTTTATGGCAATTGGAGTACTTAGCCTTAGCCACATTCCCATGGTGTCGGGGCAGGCACCAGCACTGGCTAACAGAGCCCAGCCCTGTGCCCAGGAATTTAGCAGAAATGTTGCCCTTAGAGGCTCTGCAGGGTCAGTCTCTCTCAGGAGTTTTACATGAAGTGAGAGCTTGCATCAGAGGACAGGCTACAAGGAGAGGTGAGAGGCAGAGCTGATGCTCTCCATCACTTCACCTCATCGTGTCTCGCCCCTTGTAGAAATATTAACATCTCCCAATTTTTTGAGACTGACTACACATATTTCATGTCCGTTATCTCATCCAATCTTCCCAACTGTCCTGCAGAATGTGGATGTTGTCCCCATTTTATAGATGAGGAGTTGGAGGCTCAAGGCCACAAAGCACATCAGAGTGGAGCCTCAACTTGAACCTGGCCCCGAGGACTTCTAGAGCTGCCCTAATTCCACCAGAACGTAATTGAGCTAAGCCATGTGTGGTCCCTGATTCTGCAGGCTTGGAGATGAATCTCCGAGGAATCGTTGGGCTCTTCAAATCAGGTTCTTCTCGTGATCGAGTGACGGACGCTGTGGCTTTATTGACCATGAAAACTCCCTATATTTTTATGCCTTAAGCTGTAAAATGCATTGAAAGTGAAACACTCTATAGTGCATAAAATTGTGCAAGTTTTAAGCCACAGCATATTAACCAGCTAATGGCAGACCAAAGGGCGTTTTTATCTTTTGATTATTACATTAATCTTCCATTAAAATTATCTATGTGATTATCACAAAGCACTGAAGATAATAAATTTAGGAAATAGTTGTCTTGTTAAGGATCATTTTAAAATGCTTTTGTCAAATTGCATGTGCCAAAACTACACTGAAAACTCTAGGTTGGCTGAGTGTGCAAACAATATAATCCAAAGATTGCTTTTATTAAAAATGATAAACCTCCTGTTTCCATACATTGTCTGCATTGTCCCAGACGTGCGCCCGGCCTGCAGGCCTCATGATTTATTGCTCTCAGCTGGTGCCTTGGCGAGGCAGTGGCCGAGCGTGTCAGGCCTTCTGGACCCACATGCCGGCCCTCCCCGCCTGCTGCTGGCGACGATCAGAGCAGAAAGTTAGGAGGGACAGTGTCAGAGCCTGGGTCCTGCAACTGCCATTCTTGCTGTCTCCTCCAGAGTCTCTGGTTCCTTCTTGGCTAAGCAGAGGCCCCTCCCTCCAGACCCAGGACAAGTGGCCCTCAGAGTAGAACCAGCATAGTGCCAGCTGTCTTCCCTCGCCAGGAGACTTGGGTTTCTAGTCTATTTCTAGACTAGAAACTAGTTCTATTTCTATAACTTGTAGAAACGTGAGGGCTCAGAGAAGCCATGGGGTTCACTCAAAGCCCAGCCCGGTGACAGCAGGCGGTGTCTGAGGAGGCTCTGTGCAGTGTGGGTGCTGCTCATGTGACCCTGAAAGACCTACACACCCCCGCAGGGGAGTGCAGAGAGCAGCAGACGGCTGAGCATCTTCACGGCCCTGGCCCTGACTTCAGCCCCCTCGGCCTCCTTTCGGAGCCTCCCTTTCCTTTTGGTTGAATGAGCCTTGGCTTCAAGGCCCCGGAGCATTAAAGGAAATAGTGCTGGAAGCTGATGGGGGTCTGAATGGAGAGCCCTGTCTTGCTCTGTCGTCCCCACGATGGTTTCGTCTGTCTCCTATGGAAAGTGAAGCTCGGAGAGATTCTGTGCAAGTCCGAGTAGGCAAGGGCAGAACCACAGCCAGGGCAGACCTTGGGGCAGCTCAGCTCAAGGGGGGGTGGGCACTGGGGCTAGGATCAAGAAGCCCCAGCACTCGGGGCAGAGAAGCCTGAACCAGAGCAGGACCGTATCCCTCCTGCCAGCGTGCTGGGTGCCGGGAGTCCAGCCACACAAAAGCACTGGGCCTGTGGCACCCAGCCCAGAGCGGGCCTTCCTCCTGCCCTGCTTTGCCCCGGGCAAGCAGCACGCATGGCTGGCAAGTGACGAGCTGTGTCCTCTTGCTTCCTAGGTTAACTACATCCTGGAATCACGAGCAAGCACCGCCCGGGCTGAATATTTTGCTCAAAAACAAAGAAAACTGAACAGACGTACAAGCTTCAGCTTCCAGAAGGAGAAGAAATCAGGGCAGCAGTGACACTGGCCCCCAGCCTCAATCTGTTGCCACAGATTGAGCTGCCTGCCAGGGCCAGGTGGCCCTAGAGCCCACCCCGTGCTCTGCAGTGCTTGGGGGAGGCCAACTCACGGGCACAGGGTCAGTGGGCTCTTGGGCAGGGGGTGGGGCCAGGGGGCATCTAGGTTGGAGGACAGGGGACATTGCCAGGGGACTGCAGCCTGATTGGTGGTGGCTTTGAGTAACAATGCCCAGGGCCAGACCACCCCCCGGCAGAGCCATGTGCTGTCCAGCCGCCTTCACTGCCCGATGACCCTGCCCGAGGATGTACATAGCCATGCCAGATATTTCCTTGCAACTTGATCAAATTTCTTAAAGCAAATGAAGAACAAAGTGTATATTTCTTTTTTCCTTTTAATAAACAGGTGTACTCTTTATCATGGTTGGTATGATGGACCATTCTTTGGGGTGGAGATTGATTATGTTATTCTCTTTAAAATCTGTTCCCATATTGAACAGGCAGATTGGAAAAGCTATGGTTCGATTTCTCAGAAGAAATGTTTAAGGCTTAGTCAATAGTTTTAACTATGCCATTTGTTTAAATGAGTGCATTTGCTCTGAGGATAGTTAAGGAAGTAACTGAGTTAGGAACGAGGGCAGGGTGCTGTGTGTCCAAGGCTGTCACTTTCCTCTTCAGGAGCCTTCCTCCTCAACACACCCCAGCACCTCTGATCTCAGAAATGGGTCTTGGGACGATGTGGAGACATCTTCGGGCCATGCTGCTCCCGGCTAGAGTGGCCTCTCCATTTCTTAATATTAAGTGTAGGTTTCTGCTGATAATTAGACCTGCGCTCAGGTTTTCCTGGACCTGGAAGAGTCTCTGCTTCGCTGGCTTTGAAGGGTCCCATCTCCCCTCCCATCCCCCATACAGTGCCTGCCCGGCATGCGCAGGCCAGAAGCTGCTGCCGTCCACCGTGTCCTGGAGAAGCGGCATGGAGGGAAGCCGCCTTCCTGCCACCTCGCGCCCTGGTGGGAAAGGCAAGGGGTCGGGCACCCCTGACATCACACCTCTGGCCACACCAGATGCCTCTGCAGGTCTTGCCAGGGTCCCTCCCATGATGACATCCTTTCTACTGTCCCTGGCCAGGGCCAAGAGCTGGATGTCTCACTGACAGCCTGCATTTAAAACATTTTTTAAATCATTGTACAAGAAGAGATGTGTCTAAACATCTCCAAGTCAAGTGGGTTTCTTGCGCAAGGGGTCCTTTTAATGACTTCCTCTTTCGCTCTGCTCTTCATCCGGCCGACAGGAGCACCCTTTTCTAATGTCTTCCATTCCTACCCCCAGAAATAGAAGAAATATTATTTGTAGCTTGCTACCTGTATTTGAATTTTTAGCAATTTTCTATTTAGATATCTTTGAAAAATGTAAATGACTAATTTGGTCATTAAATCTTGTGGCATTCAATATTAAAATATTAAAAGTCCTATAAATACCCACCTTTGCCTATTGCTTTGCATTCCTTGAGTCTTGAGCACGTAACACTGCAGACGGTGACTCTACCAGGAATCTTCTGGGGGTGACAGGTGCTGGCAGTTGACGAGGTGCCCAGTGTCTCTGCAGTGCTCTGAGAAGCAGCGCAAGAAGCAGGGCCCCTTCTCTCAAGGGTGACACCGACATTGTCACCACCTCCAGTTACCACATCAGTACCATTCCTGCCCTGGAATACAACACACTCAGTTTACATAAAATATACGTCCAGCTCAAGGAGTAGTTTAAGGGGACCACTGTGGCCACCACCAGATGCCAGGACTTGACACTCAGGTTTTCCTCAGCGCTCCCTCCCCGGGCCTTGAGGCCAGCCCATGAGCTCCAGGACATGAGCATCGCACACCTTCCCCGGCCCCAGCATGCAGAGTGGGAGCTTGTCACGACCCAGGTGACACAGGCCCGCTTGAGTTTTCCACCAAGCCACCTGACCTGGTGCCCATGTGACTCCTGCCTGACGTGACGCAAAATACCAGTGCGGATCATCTCTCCCAGCTGGGCCTCTGAACTCAGCGTGTTCTGAGCGACCTGGCCTCGGCTGGCTTTTGCCCACCGCCTGCATCTTGTGCGGGCCACATGCCGGCCCTGTGCAAAATGCGCGCCATCCCATGTCACTGCCACAGCAGCCCCTGGTGGGTCCTGTCGTTACTTCTACTGCAGAAGGGAGGACCCGGGGCTGGGGTCACCTCGCTGCCCAGACACACCACGAGCAACGGGCGGGCACCACTCCTTGCTCTTCCCTGCCCCTTGCCTCTGCCCCCTGAGGTTGGCAGCCTGCAGCTCTCGTGGGTCGTTGCTGGCCAGGCCTCAGAGTCCCGGTGAGCCAACCCTGCAGGAGGGAAGGGGTTCTGGGGTGAAGATGAGGTCATGCGGTCCAGCCTCCTCCCTCAGGGTGCTGAGTGCCTGTCACCGTCCCCTCTCAGTCTGCTGCGTGCCTCTGGCCATGGCTGCTCACTGCTGGATTCCACGTCCACCTCGGCCATGTTGGTGAGCCTACGATGGCTTTGACTGTCGACTGTGGATCGGAATTCGCCCAGCTGAGCCCAGGTGCCCTCCTCACCGTGCAGCGCCTCTCTGGCTCTGAGCCGGCAGCTTCCTCCACACACCATCCCTCCCAGGCCCTGTCCCTCTCAGTCCTCGCTTCACAGGGCCAAAGCCTGGGAGCTGGCCTCCGCCCTGTCATGTCCCTGACGACCTGTCAGCTGCTGCTTCAGGCTCCCGGTTCCCAGCTCAGGGGCTGCAGAACGTCAGGGATGCAGGGGGGATGGAAGCCCCAGCGTGGCAGCCGGGACCTCTGCCTAGTGAGGCCAAGGGGTGGGCAGGTGGCCCCAGGCCACCCCTCAGGTATAAGCGCTTGGAGACCAGTGTGCTGGCCAGCAGGCTCAGGTATGAGGAGCAGGGGACTCCTGTCAGCCCTTCCCGGTCCTGATGGAGAGAACCCCACAGCTTCCTGGGCCCTGACAAGCCTCTCCCTCTCCGCGCCCCAGGACAGCTGTGACATGGCGGGTCCCTGAGCTAGGAGGATGGGGCAGGGCTTCCGCAGCCTCCCAAGGGAACTGAAAGCCCCAGGAGGGCAAGGCCAGTCCTCTGTGGCCAACACAGGATGTCAGCAGTACCCCCATAGCATGGGACGTGTCCCCAACTTCTGGCAGAGACTCCTGCCCCGACCCTTGCCTCGCTGCCACGGAGCTGCTTCCCTTCCTCCAGGAGGAAGGGGCCTGGCTTCCCCCAAACTCAAGGTCAGAGGTCGCAGGGCACAGACCTGGAATCAGAGCCCAGCCCCCAGGCCCAGGCTGTGAGTCAAGTTAGTCACGTCACTTTCCTGCCTTGGAGTTGGGGAAACCCTGTGGACCCACTTGAGCTCTGGGGACCCATCAGTCAAGGGTGGCTGGGGTTTAGTGTCCAGGCCGGGACCAAAGCCCACCTCCTCTCCTTGCCCACTTTGTGCCTCCAGGTAAGGGTGGACCTGTCTGTGCCTCACTGTCCTTGCCCATAAGCGGCTGTGAAAGCCTGCCCCTCTGCGCGGGTCGAGGCTCCATGGGTCAGATGCACAGAGCCGCGTGCACAGCGCTTGAGGATGGCAGCAGTGACACTGGTGTGTCCTCCCACCTCTTCTTGATGCCATGTTACCCTGTGGTGCTGACCCTGAGGGGACCCCAGCTTAGCCCCAGAGCCCAGCTGCCTCCACGCCCAGAAGGAGGGCACAGAGGAGCCAGGCCTCTGCCTGGGCGGGACACAGGTCTCTGCCTCAGGGACCTGCAATTCTGCCTGCTGCCAATCCCTGAATTTACTAGAAGGACTCAGACTCAGATGTGACAGGCCAAAGGAAGGTTTTAAGTCAAATGTGCCTGGATTAAGGACTATTTGCCACAAATTCCACCTGGGTGAGGTCAGCATCAGCTTTGGCATCTGCAGAGTGGAGCTCCCATAATGACCTCCTCGGGAAGATAGCATGATCAGAAAATCCACTATGCCTAGGTACGTTCCCAAATGGATTGGAAGCAGGGACTCAGACACTGGGTCCTTACAATGACAATGGCGAGGACTGGACATGCTTCCTGGTCAGGATGGGCCAGGCTATGCTGCAGTAACAAACAGCCCCCGAACCTCACTGGCTTACCAAAGCAAGTTACTTCTCCTTAGCTGTCAGCTGTGGGTCCAACATCCTCCTCGGGCTTCCACAAAGGCCAGGGCAGGGATGGGAGGGCTGGAGATGGAGGGACATCTGCAAAGCTGTGTGGAAAGGAACACATGCTGCCACCCACTCCCACTCACATTCCACCCACTAGGTCACTCCCATGCTGACACCTACCCCAGAGGGCCTGGGGATATAACCACCGAGGATTCAGCCACAAATGTTTGAGAAGCAAAGGGCTGCCACCTTGAGATGACACCGTTCTTCCCAAGTGTCACCTTTCACAGGCCACTTGTCTACAATTTAACATTTTCCTTTAATCTAGGCTAATGTTCCCCACCTTAAACCCTCTTCAAAACAAGGATAGCCATGAAGTCATGGAGTTGGAGAGCCGCATGTTTTCTGGCACACGCTCCAATAAATACACAGCTGTCCTAATTAAAACACGGGTCCTCACTGGATGCAGTGACGCATGCCTGTAATCCCAGCGATTCAGAAGCAGAGGCAGGAGGCTCACAAGCTTAAGGCCAGCCTCCGTGACTCAGCAAGACGCTGTCTCAAAATAAAAAATAAAAAGTGATGGGGATGTAGCTCAGAGCACCCCAGGGCTCACTCCCTGGTGCCAAGGGAAAAAAAAAAATCCCCTTAACCCCCAAGTCCTGTGTGTGTGCAGCATGTGACCATAGGTGCATATGACTCACAGCAAACACGTGACATCAGCACTTCCCGGTCTTTCCCCAGTGCCCACCTCCTGCCAAGCTGTCAGCAAACATCACAATTTCGTTCTCCCCCCAGCCTCATGCCCACCCAGCCCCCATTTTACAGACGAAGAAACTGAGGCAAAGTCCCTCCCCTGAGGCTCTTTGTCCCCCTCCGGCCTCCACCCCCACCCCAGCGTCCCTCCTCTCTCTGGGCCCAGGAGGGCCAACACGGTGGCCCCTGCAGGCCCCGCTGAGCCCCTGCAGGCCCCTGCGGGGAAAGCAGTGGAGCAGCGGGGAGCTGTCACCTCCTGTTCCCACCAACCACCTCCGCGCAAAGGCAAGTCCCAACAGGGCGCTCTCCGGAGGCCGGCGTGACTGGTGAAGTGATGGGATTGTGTCCCCGGCCTGTTCTTTACCCGCTTAAATCCTCCACAGGAAAACTCGCATCAGCGCCCAGCCCCGGCCGCTCCCGCTCCTGCAGCGACAGGCAGAGCTGAGCCTAAAGTGAAGGACTAATGTGCCCATTTATTCATTTTTCTGACAAGTCACAATAGATTTTTAACTGCCAATGAGTGGCCTCCCGGAGGTGTGGCGGCTGCCAGGGGCCGGCCAGGCACTGAGTGGTCATTTCCGCCGCAGCCCCCCCGCTGGCCCGGCTGGAATTCCTCCCGGGGCCAGGCAGCTGCCAGCCCGAGCCCCGCACTTGGCCCCGGAGAGGCCAGCGCAGCCGGCCGGCGGAGCTGCCCACTGGGCTTCCCGCTCCTCTGCACAGAGGGCCGGCGGCCGCACAGAGACAGGTAGCTTGAAGTCACCCCAGGTGCACCCGGGGACCCATCCACCCTGCTGTCCCAGGAACAGCCCCTGCCTCCCGCAGCCGAGCAGGAGAGGGCACCGTGAGGCGCCCGCACACTGTGCAGTTCCCAGCCCACCACACCCCAGCCTCTCTCCTGGCCCTGCGTGGCTCTTCCTAGAAGCGAGGCCCACAGGTAGACCTGCTCTTGGGGCGGGGGCGGGTCAAGGGATCTTTGGGTCTAGCACAGGGCCGACATGGAGCTGTGGCCAAGAACGAGTGCTTCTGACTCACCCTGCCCACCCCTGACATCCGTGGAGCATGTCCAGCCAGACCTGTTCTGGGCCCTTGGAAAGCAGGGGACACAGTGTGGTGCTCCCAAGGTCCTCCCACCTGGCAGGGGAGGGGACTTTGTCTGGAGAGCCCCAAAGAGATGAGAGCTATAGTGGGGAGAGGGACAGGCTGGGCTCAAGGCCCTGCTCCAGCCCCAGGGAACAATAAAAGCCCTAAGAGTCTGAGAAGGAATGAAAATCCTCTTCCCCGTGCTGTGTGACCCTGGACCCCATTACTCAACTCCTCTGAGCCATTTTCTTATCTGCACAAGTGAGACAGAATCCCACCTTCTTCAATGAGGAAGAAATATGATAATGGGCAGAGGCCTGCCACACAGCTGGGGACCAGGAACAGGTAGCCATGGAGCCATAAGACCCAGTTCCATAGTCACTGAGAACACTCTGGCCTCGGCCTCCTTGGCCGGCAGGGCCTCAGAGTTCAAGGAGCAGGCCCAGCCCCACCAGGGAAGCCCCAGAGCACAGACGGGAACTGAGCCTTCCCTCCCGGGGCACCGGCCGCCCTCCTCTCGCCCCCGCCTGCCTCAGCCAAGAGCCCCAGGCAGGGCTCGGTTCTGTGTGCATTGACTAGGAATCCACAAGAAATAGGCTAATTCTTTTTAAAATGATAGAATTTGTCTATATTATAGCATTCCAGCCCCCAGCTTCCTGAAAGCTAAAAATATTTTAATGTCATATTTCCATGTAAATTTTAGTTTAGAATTTAATACCCTTTTAACATACATTAAATTTTTAGCATTCTTTAAGCCCTTGACTATTTTAAGGGCTTAACTGATGTGCGTTGAAGAAAACGGCTGGAGGAGGCTGTAAATTAGGAGAGAATGTTCTAGAAGCAAGGTTTCCCCAAACCTCCGTGCCCTCCTCATCTCGGAGATCACTCTTCCCCCCAGACCTGGACTCCTGGGGAGGTGTCAGAAGTCAGTTCCCTCCTGGAAAACTGGCTTCCCTGGGGGTGGGGAGGAGTGGGAGGACCTAGGCCGGGAGGGGAGGCTGCAGCCCACCTGAGTTCAGACCCAGTTCTACCCCTTGCCCACAGGTGGCCTTCTCAGGCTTGTCTGTCACCTTGCCCCGGAACGGGACCAATGTCAGGGTTCCTGAGTGGGAGATGTTCCTGGGGAAAGCAGACGTTCTGTGGGCTCCACAGAAGAGGGGAGACCCAGGGCGGTGGCCGGCCTTGTAAGGGCTCCAGATGTGACAGGTGTGGGTGACAGATCAGGCCCAGGCCCCATGGACTGCCGACTCCACAGCCCCAGCCCTCCAGACAGGCTGCCCGGGAACACCCGGTGCCAGGACATGAGCAGCTCACGGCTGCCCGGCTGGCCTTGGGGTCCGGGCTCCTCACACTGCTGCAGAAGGGACCTGCTCAGGACGCTGGGACCCTCGCATCTGGGCCTCTGGGCTGGAGAAGCGCAGCCAGGTGCTGAACAGAGCAGCATGTTGTCCTGACTTCGCTGTGCACCCAGGTCCAGCCACCGGGCCCCTGGGCGCAGCCCAGCATGGGCCTGTGAGTTGCCCTCAGTACAGTCCCCCCACCCTCAGGGCCAGGCCCAGGAAGGTCCGGAAATGGCAGGATGAGGGGGGTCTTCATGCCCCTGGGCTCAGGAGACAGGTCTGGGTCCTACTGGGGACACTCAGCCCACATTGGGGTCCAGGCTGCCATGAGTGCCTGCACCAGAGCTCTTGGGTGACCCCTCCATCTCTCCAAAAGCGCATCTGGGAAATGGGGACAGAAGGGACAAAACCTCCCTGTAGGGCTGCTGAGAGGGCCAGGGATGGGCACAGGAGGGGCCCAGCGCTGGGAGCTGGTTGTAAGATCCACCTCAGTGAGGGGACAGCTCTACGTCCTCCTCCTTCTCAGGCACAATGCAGTGCACTGACGGCAGAGCCCAGCCAGTCTGGGTTCCAGCTGGTGTCCGCCCCCCAGCAGGCCGCGAGGAGCCGATGGGAGGACCCAGAGCCAGGCCTGCCTAGTGGGCAGGTGGCCACTAACGAGATATGAGCAGTTTCCTGATAAAGAGGCGAGATCCTGCCCAGGAGGGTGTGAGCCCGGCACCCATCAGCAGGCCCCACCCTGCCCAGGCCCGGCCCTCAGCACCCTACAGGTGCAGAAATGGCCCTGCTCAGAGCCTGTTCTTGGGAGACCGACAGTCCATGGGGCTTTGGCTCTTTCTCTAGTGCTCAGGGGACTGGACGTCTGTTAAGGCAGCCATTGGGCCAGGTGGGAGAGTCCCCATCTGCAGCAAGGGGCTGAGGACTCCACCTGGCTCTGATGGGTCCCTTCGGTGATGACAAGCTGGTGGAAGCCTGGAAAGGACAGATTCCGAGGCAAGAGGAGCTTGTCACGTGACAGGAGGGACCAGGGTGATGCAGAGAGGGTTCTCACCTTCCCTGGGCTCAGAGGCCTTTGCGTGGGGCTGTGGACCACAGGGGTCAGAGGTCAAGGTGCAATAGAACCCGGCCTCAGGGTCTTCTGAAGGAGAGGGAGCTTTGCCCAGCCAGGGAGGGGCACTCAGGGGACCTGAACCTAGTTCTGACTCTGAGCCCTCTGCCTCCACCATGCAGCCACCTTTCCGGGCCCAGGAGGGAGGCAGGGCCCCCAGGGACAGCAGCCAGTGTGTGTCTATGGTCTGATGTGAGGTGGGTTGTGTGCACAGGTCAGTGTGTGAGACTTAAGTCCCACGTGTACGTGTGGAGTGTCTGTCTGTGGTGCACACGTATCTGTGCATGTATGCACATGTGTGCATGTCTGTGCCTGTGGTGTGTGTGCACGCCTGTGTCGTGTGAGTTCCTCTGTGGGCGCTGGCCCATGCACACACCTGCGCCGCGGGTGGGCCTGCAGCTCCCGGAGGATGCCACGGGGGTCTGGGACGCGGCCTGTACCATCTCAGGGGCTCCAGGCCCTGAAGTCAGGAGCAGCCACCACAGAGGCCCGGGCAGGCAAGGGGCCCCCCAGAGCAACGTGCACCCCAGCATGGGGGCAAGAATCCCCCTTTCTGAGATGAGGTCACCAGGCACCTCTCCTCCTCCCTCTTGTCATCTGGTGGTGAAGACACCAAGGCCACCAGGCCAAAGCCACCTGGACGCCCAGGGTCCCTCTCAGCCTCCCAAGCTGTCCCTCCCCCACCCTGAGCACTGTTCCTTGAGGCTCTGGAGGTGGGACAGGGCCCAGTGGGAGCTCTATGCCTACCCACAGGAAGTCGGGGCAGTAGAGGCCAAGACCAGGAGCCTCCTGCAGAGACCAGGGCCGTCCCCCAGGGTGGGGACCCAGGGAAGTGACCACAGACGGTCCCCTCTCTGAGGGCAGGGATGACACTGGCTTCACCCCATCAGTGTCTGACAGGAGCACACGCTCCTCAGAATTTGTTAAAAGGTGTCCTGGTTCCCAGAAAGATTCTGTGGACACAGAGGTTTGGGTGGACATTGCTAAGCAGGGCTCTCCTTGGGACCCCCAGAGCCTTTTACGGCCACCATGAACTGTGCTCCAAACGGGGTGACAAGCAGCATTTCCCTTGTTGCCAGGGTCTGTGGCCCTATCTCAAGAACTGGAGTCGCTCAGCTCAGAAGCTGCGTCAGCACTGGGAGGGGGGTGCTGTGCGCAGTCAGGCAAATCAGCTGGCCACCCTCCCTGTGGCCTGGGACGAGCCACCTGGCCCCTCCGAGCCTCAGCGCCTGTACACGTCCCTGCAATCCTCAGGGCCACGCCCGCCTTCCTCCAGGCTGCACGTCACCCTCCGTCACCCTCCCGGGCCACCCTGCAGAGGCCTCCTGGGCTCCAGTCTGACTCCTGCCCGAGGCTGAGAGCTCAGTGCAGGACCCCAGTCTGTCCTCTTCCCACCCTGGCACAAAGGAACCTTGTTGAATGAATGAACGCACTGACCAGCCACCCCTGCCCAAGGCCCGGCTGCCCCCTCCCACACCTGGGACCTTCAAGTGGGACTTGACCCCAAAGGAGCCCCACGTCCCACTCAGCAAACATCGATCCCACTCGAATAATCATGTTGATGGAATTGCCAGATGGTGAGAGACGATTCAAAGAAACTCACGTGCACATAGAAACACTGACTCCTGTCCCCACAGCCGTGCAAGCCACCAGGCTGGCCGCAGCGCCTGGCACACGTCAGCCCTTGACTCCGGGCAGGACCAGAGCTGCCCACACTGTCATCCTCATGGCTCTCATCTGAGCGGTAGGGACACTGGGAAGAACATGGTTCTGGAGCCACGTGATCTGGGTTGGAATCCTGGCTCTGCTCATCTCTTATCTGTGTGACGCTAGACCAGTCCCTTGTCCTCGCTGAGCCTGTTTCCTCATCTGTGAAGTGGGCTAATGCCCCTCCTCTATGATGCCCTGAGAGACCAGTGAGCTAGAAGACCAGAGATTTCCAAGGCAGAGCCAGCATTGGGGCTGTGCGTGCTCAGAGGCGGGCAGAGGACCCCAGGAAATGCTGCCCAGCAGAGGAAGCCCTGGGCTGGGCCCCGAGGCTCAGAGTCCAGCACGGTGGCCAGCCTGTAAGGTGCCAATAAACATTTGTGAAGTCAACTATTACCTTCTGCTGGCACAAGCTGGGGCACAGACAGCACAGGGCAGGACCCAGGGTCCCTTTGAACAGATGACAGGAAAACAAGACCCAGCCAGAGCAGGGAGGCTGAGGCCCCAGGCAGCCCAGGTCCACTTTCCAGCTTCGAGAACTCCATGGGCACACAGCCAGACGACGGCAGCTTGGGTCAAGGTGGCCACACCTCAGGATGACCCTGCATCAGCCGAGGTGGCTGCCACACAGCAGCCACATGGGCCCCCAACGCAGGTCCATGGGCAGCAAGAGCCCCACGGTGATTAGCCCGGACAGCCCAAGCCCTCCGACGGATAAGAGGAGACCCGAGAGCCGCCCGGGGCCCTGAGGATGCTGGGTAATTACTTTCCCCTTTGTCTTTGTCTTTTCTTTTAGCAGAACCACCAAGAAGCAGCCACAAAATCAGTTAAAGCTTCCAAAGTGCTTCTTTCTCCAGAAATCTTTTATAAAAGGTGAGAGATTTACAAGACCTGAAGAGCAAACCAAGCAGGATAATTGTTTTTGGAATGACCCCAATATTTTCACCCCGGCGACCCTGGCTGGGCATCTTGCCCCATATTTATGATTCCTGGTCCTCTGCGCACTGCTGGGCGACCTTTCTGAGCCCCCTCTGCAAGCCCCCAGTCTCTTATCAGGCCTGTAACTCACCCTGACGTTATCTCTCGGGAGGGTTTTATGCACTTTAATTTACCCCTCATCATTATTTCCCGGACTTCAAGGTTCCTCTTTGGAGCTGCCCTTCCTGGGACAAGCATAATCTGTTTGCCATCAAGCCCAATAAATATGTTTGTGCAGGAGCTGGGAACCGTTTGGGGAAGCAGCCCCGGCTCTCACCCCCTTGCGGGCTCCCAGGCTGCTCTGTGTCCTTGAACCTCTGTGGGTGGGCGGGGAAGGAAGCTGCCCCGCGGTAGGGCTCAGGCTGGGTGGCCAGATCTGGCAAAGGAAAACCCAGGACACCCGAGTAAATGTGAATTTCAGATAAACAAAATGTTTTAGTGTCAGTATGTCCTGTGCAAGGCGTGCTCATTGTTTATCTGAAATTCAAATTTAACTAGATGTCTTGCATTTTCTGTGTTATCAGCTCCTAGGAGCTGCACACAGGCGCACATGTGAGCGCGCGCACACACACACACACACACACACAGACCCCTAAATGCAGATTAATACACTGAGGGTGTCTTGGCTTACTAGGGCTTCCAAACAAAGTGCCAAACACTGGAGGCTTAAACACAAGAGATTTACTGGGCTGGGACCTGGCTCCATGGTAGAGCACTTGCCTAGCATGTGCGAGGCCCTGGGTTTGACCTTCAGCGTGGCCTCCTAGTTTGGGAGGCTAGAAATCCTCGTTGAGGTGTCGGCCTGGTGGCTTGCTCTGGGCCCCTCTCCTCGGCCTGTGCACGCTGACTTCCCATCAGCTTCCCTCTGCCTGTTTCCTGAATTCCTCTTCGTTTGAGGACTCTGGTCAGCTTGGACTAGTGATTCCTTTTAACTCAATCCCTTCTTTAAAAGTCCATTTCCCCTAATGGTCAGTTTGCGAGGTTCTGGGGGTTAGAAATTCAGCATGTGAATTTGGGGTTGGGGTGCCACTCAGCCCACAGTGGGGTGTCCAGCCACTTCCCACCAGAAAGCTCCAGAGTCTGGTCTTCTTGTGGGGCAGTCTGGTCACAACAGGGACCCTGTCTGTCTGGCTTATCGGTACTTCCCCCGTACTTGACTCAGAGCAGGCCTACAACAGGCCATTTGCGATCAGGGACCTGGTCAGATGTCACCCACACTACCCCTGACCTCACCACCACATAGCAATGCTGGGGTCAGGTGTGATTGCCAGAGGTGCACAGCGAAGGAATGAGGACCAGAGAGGTTGGGAGCAACCCTGAGCACACAGCAAATGAAGAGCAGCTCCAGGCTCACAAGTCGGCCCCAGATTCCATGCCTCCTCCCACCCCACCCAGTTTATGCCTTTAATGGTCTTAGGATCCAAACAAGCTGACTGCCCTTGAGGGACCTTTTTGCAGGAAGCCATGTGGGGGATCCAGCCAGTCCAGAGGGACAGTTTGGGTCCATGTTAGGGACAGCCTGTGAGAGGAGTCTCCCCTCCCCGGGCTTTCTGGATGAGCTGGTCAGGCCAAGGCTCCAGGGCGACCGGAACTCAAACCTGCCCAGCAGCTTCCGGCACATCTGTGGCCGCACTGGGCCTCAGTTGCCTGTCGGCAAGAAACCTAAAGTAGGACAAGATCCGAAAAATGAACCAAGATGCTTGTCCCCCTGGTCACCCCTGCGTTCCTGAATCCTGCCCATGCCACGGAATTGTGTCTTTCCCAAACAAGGCTGCTGTTGGAATTTGGGACTGGACCAGTCTGCGTTTGTGGGACCATCGATGTCTTGAAGGGCGTGTCACATTCCTGGGCCTGTGGTTCTACCTGCCCGCTCCCCCACCTCTCAACTCCTGCCCATGCAACAATCCAAACATGGCCCCATTACCCGGTGACCCCTGGGGGAGGAGCGGCCCCTAGATGAGGCCCTCAGACCCACTGCTCAGAGAAGGAGCTAAGACAGGCTCTAAAGACAGCAGGGTGGGAGGCTCTGAGGGACTGGGGGTCTTTGGGAAAGGGAGCTCTGCCGCCAGCCTGGGGAGGGGGACAGAAATGACAGAAGACCCCAGAAGAGGTTTGTGGGAGCCAGAGGAAAGAGTAAACAGGCCCGGGCGGCTCCCGGCACTCTCTCCTGGGTGCTAGGGTAGTGCAAGTGTGCCAAGGATGCCACCGAAGCCACAGGGTGTCAGCGGACCCCAGGAGCCTGGCGCTGGGGTGCAGGTCCAGTGTGGGTGGGGCTGCCAGGTCAGACGCCTGCTTGAATTGAGTTCGAGCACCTTCCCATAAACCTGCTGGGTTCTTTGCCCGTTTTTCACTGTTGGGTTTCAGGTCCATTGAGACTCTGGATACCGGGTGAGTCCATTCTCAACATCACAGAATGGGTAAGTTTTAAAGAAAAAAGGTTTATCCCAGCTCATGGTTCTAGAAGCCTCAGGTCCAGGCGGGGCCTCTCACAGGCAGAGTCCCTGGTAGGCACAGGGCATCTACTCTGTCCTGGACCCCTCCCTCTGCTTTCAAAGCCACCAGTGTCCGATCATAGGCCGTCCACCTGCCTTCACACTGGAGGCCTGGGCACCTTATGCTGCGGGAGCTACACCTCCGTCCCAGAGGTAGGAAACCCGGGACGCGGTGCAGCGCCGCGCATGCCCCAGACCCTGGGTCCCAGCGCGGCGGGTTGCGGTGGCGCCTGCCTGTCATCCCAGCTCCTCAAGAGGCTGAGGCAGGAGGATCTCAAGTTGGAGGCCAACCTTGTTAACTTAGCGAGACTCTGTCTCAAAATTTAAAAATCAATAAAGTAAAAGTTAAAAGATTTCAGGATGTAGCTTAGAGGTACAGTGCCTCTGGGTTCAATCCCCAAGGCTGCAAAATAAATAGATAAATTTAAGAGAAATTAAAAAAAAATACTTGTTAAATGTGTGTGAGTCACACAAATCCGTACATAACTCTAGATTCTATAAACACACACAGAAACGACCACAGGTAAAACCTGATGAATCTGCATTGAGCTGTGTCTACTTAACAGTATTATGCTGGTGTCACATCAGACCCTGGGGTTGATACTGTGTCCCAGTCATGTAAGATAGCACTTTGGGGAGAAGCTGGGTAAAGGGCACTCAGGACTCTCCACACTTTTTTTTTTGGTGGTGGAGGGAAGTACCAGGAATTGAACTCAGGGGCACTCAACCACTGAGCCACATCCCAGCCCTGTTTTGTATTTTATTAGAGACAGAGTCGCACTGAGTTGCTTAGTGCCTTGTTTTTGCTGAGGCTGGCTTTGAACTCCTGATCCTCCTGCCTCAGCCTCCAGAGCCGAAGGGATTACAGGTGTTCACCACCATACCTGGCTCTCCACACTAGTTTTTCAAATTCCTGTAAGTCTATGATTACTTAAAAATGAGGATTTTTTAACTTAAAACTATGACCCTCAAAACAAAATCTTTATTTACATAACATTTATTAACCTCCAGGGAGAATACCAAACATAAGAGGGATACCAAATGTCAGCTTTCAATATTTCTAAATATTATTCATCAACATCTTAGCTTTGATACTTGATAGTCCAGATTTTTTTTTAAAAAAATGGAAAAATCATGTTCTCAAGACAGAGAAATCTACAGACCCAGCAAAGTTCATGGGGTGAAGCAGCGACTGGGGCAGGCTGTACCCCCGGAGGGCAGGGCCATGTCTTTCTCCCTGTCTCATTCCAAGGCTGGCACAGAGAGGTGCACAGCGATACTGTTGTTGTTGTGTGAATGAGTGAGTGAGTGAGTCCTGCTTCAGCCGACCTCACTGAAGGGCGACCCTGGTCGGGTCCTGGAGGCCCAGCATCCAGATGAAGGCAAAGAACACCACTCCTCCCCAAAGAGGCCTCAACTGCGCACTGCACAGGAGCGGCTGACGCCCTGGCCCCAGGAACCTGCCTTCTGGGTTCCTGGTGGAGCTGGCTGCGGCAGAGGGAGGCCACTGGGAAGGGACAGTTGCCGGGCTCCAGAGGCCTGGCAGCGACCCGGCTGCCTGGGGAGGCTTTGGCCCTGGAAAGAACTGAGCTTCTGCAAGGGTCCCCTGACACAGTCAAAGATCATCGGCTAAATAAAACAAGAAGTGACTGGGGCCACTAGGCCCGGTTGGACTGAAACCGAGTGAGCAAAATGGCTCTCTCTGAGAGATTTATTTCTGGCGCTGGCTTCAGGCAGGCAGCCCAGCTGGAGAGACCAGGGCTGGTCTCCCTCCATTTGGGGGAGGGGAGTTGGGTTTTTTATTTAATCTTCCAATGAGTGGAACAGTGGAGATGGCGTGAATGGACATTAATTCTGAAACAGATTATTAAAGCAGGATCTGGGATTCCGGGAAAGCCGTCTAGCCCTGCCTGTCCACCACCTCCCTCACCCAGGCTGAAAATGCCTCCCCTGTGCTCAAAACCCAAGGCCAGGCCAACTGGGCCGGATATGGGCTAAGGAGAAAGGCCCTGAATGCACCCACGGCCAGGGCCAACAAAGCAGCAGGCCTAGCTGGCCATCTGCTGCCTGGGCGGTGGCCTCTGCAACTACCCCACAACTGCCTTCTTGTTACTTGTGCTTGCACCAAAGGAGAACCTAGGCCAAGACGCTGCTCTCCACATGGGCTCAGCCTCCACCGCCTCCACCACCCTGGGTCTCCAGGTGTGAGAATTCTTGCTCTCAGAGGGCAGAAAAGGGCAGTGTGCGTCAGCTGGATGACACACCAGGCACTTGGAGAGGGAAGCTGTCCCATACAGGTGGTGGCAGCCAGCTTTCCAGAGGACAGCATTAAGGGCTGGACAGGACCCCCTCAGACAGGCACTAATGTTAACAGTGGAATCACAGCTCACAGTCTGGCCCTTTCTGGGTACCGGAGCCTGGACTAGCATTCTATGTAATTCCCCAGTGGATGGGACTCCCATTACCATGTCTGTCCTGAGATTCAGAGAGGGTGTGATATGCCTGTGGTCACACAGCTTGGAGACAGGAGTCCTGTTCAAATTCCAGAGTCTGTGCTCCTAGCCACTCTGCCCCAGGCCTTGCATTCAGGGGCTGGGGTCCCTAAAGAACACAGGTCACCCAGCACACACACACCCAGCACCCAGCACCCAGATGGGGGCACAGAAAGAGCAGAAAGTAGAAGGGAAGCCAGGGTCCTAAAGGCACTTAGGAAGTCAGGACCTGGTCCAGAGGGCAAAAGGGAATCATGGCTGGGTTTTAAGCTGCGGAACTTCATGGACAAGTCTGGGCTTTAGGGCTGCCTGGGAATAGACAGGAGGAAAAGAGACTCCAGGCTGAGCAGGATGCAGGAGGCATCAGGTGGCCAGGGAGAGAGGGGTGGGGTGAGGAGGGGTCCTCACAGACGTGACCACAGTCCCAGGTGGCCTCCAGCTTTGGTGACCTGAGGTTGGACAGGAGCCCTTTTCTCTGGCATTGAGACCCTCCGGGCTCTGGTTCCTGCAAGGCCGTCCTTTCCCCAGCCCCCTCTGATCACATCATCCCCCAGGTACCAGGCATGGATGAAGGGTCCTTCCTGCTCTGCAGGGCCAGAGATCCCTGGATGGGCTGGGACCTCCCTGTCACCTCACCTAAAGGCCCCAGCACCTGCTAATGACATGTGTAGCTTTTGGAGTCCTGGGAATACCTAAAAGTCCTTTGGCAAGCCAGCCTCTGGACAGCCAGCTCTGCAGATAGCCCGCCTGCCTTCCAGGGCTGGTATGGGGCACATCAATCCCACCTCCAACCCCGATGCTGGCCCTACTGTTCATGGAGCCCCCAGGCCCGAAGTCAAGACACCACCCAGACTCAGATGCCACTTTCAGGCTGGGTGACTTAGCACAGTTCTGCATCCAGGCTAAGGAGAAGATCAAAAGGCTTTCTCCAGGCCCACGCAGATTCAAGAGGACGCACACAAATGTGGGGACGGTGACACTGTCCTATTCAAGGCATTTCCTTGCAATCGGAGCCAGGGAACCGCTCAGAGCAGCCCCCGCTCCCGCGCTCCCCGCGCCCCGGGAACAAAGGCCGCNGCACCCGGGCCACAGCCCCAGCCTCGCCATTCACCCCCCACTGGCCCAGAAGCCCCGACGCAGCCCGGGGAGCCCGAGTGCAGCTGGGACCCCAACTCCCGCCACAAAGACGGGCCACTTCCACATTACGGAAGGGACCTGAGGGCCCCTGCCTCACAGCCAGGCCCGCCTGGGGACAAGTGGAATTGAGCACCTGACCCTGGCCGGCGACCTCCTCCAGACCATGACCCTGCAGGTCTCCCCAGGGCCCTTCACCCAGGCCACAGCCCTCCCTCTGGGCCTCAGCACCCTCCTCCTGCTCATCTGTCCCCAGGGCCACCCACTGTTCAACCCCGTCCTGGATTCCTAGGAAAATCACACCAAGAAAAACGATTCTTGCAGACCTGGGCTCACCTCCAACCTGGACCCCAGAACCAAGGCCACCCAGAACCTTTGCTCTGGCCTGATGGTCCCCTTGTCTGTCTAGACTAAGAACCTTTGGCATCCCCTCCCCCCATCAATACCCTACAGTGCCCAGCAGGGACATGGCACCCAATGTTCATGTGGGTTGACCACTGTGGTCCTCAGAACAAGGCACCCCTGGGTGTTGTCACTGCTTCCTCAGTCCACAGACAGCCGGGCTGGTCAGGAGACGGCCCAGGCTCTCAAGCATGTGAGTGGCAGAGCTGAGATTCCAGGCTGATTTTTTTTTTTTTTAAGAGAGAGAGACAGAGAATTTTTTTTTAATATTTATTTTTTAGTTTCCGACGGACACAACATCTTTGTTTGTACGTGGTGCTGAGGATCGAACCCGAGCCGCATGCATGCCAGGCGAGCGCGCTACCGCTTGAGCCACGTCCCCAGCCCTCCAGGCTGATTTAAGACCTGCTCCAGAGCTCTCCAGGGCCTCCTGGCCAGCCCACAGCCGGGACCTGGAACCCACACTGACCCCGTGGCATGACCCACCCTGGCATGGGAAGTGGCCACCCCTCACATACATCAGATGAATCAGTGTCATGTGGGTCACATGGTGTGAGGGTGCAGCTCAGATCTGGCCTTCAGGGTCCGCAAGTGTCAGATGCTTGGGGACGGAGTTCACAGAGGCAGGCCCTTGCTCGTGGTCACACAGAGCAGTGATGGTCTAGGCTGCTCAAAGCCCCGGGACCCGAGACCCTTGCATATTTCCGGGGCTGTAATCCTCACCCCTGAAGGGGCTCCTCTGCCAGAGCTCCCAGTCTGGGGTACAGGAGGAAGTAGAGGGACAGGCACTGACATCCTGATATGGCCACTGAGCTGCAGGGCTGGGCTGGGCTTGGGAAGGCCCAGAGGAGGGTAGAGGTGGAAGGGGTCAGTCAGGCAAGGATTTCCAAGGAAGTGACATCAAATGGGTTTTGAAGGATGAGTAGGAATTTACCAAGGGAAAATGCAGGGAGGTCCTTGGGCGTAGAGGGGGCTTAGCTGGTTAATCTGTAAGAGTTGACAGTGTGGCCTTTAGCACCAGGCCAGCCTGGGCCAGTTCTGGGTCCTGCTGGGTGACCTCCAGCAGGTGACCTAACCTTTCTGAGCCCCTAATTCCTTATCTGTAAAATGAGGATGCCATAGCAGTGCTGCCCTCAGCCATGGGACAGGTGGAGGTTAGCACAGGTTGGGACACACAGGAACTCACCAGGAAGGACTCAAGACTATGGGTGGGGAGCAGCTGAGGAGAGAAGCTAAGGTTGATGAGGTGGTAAGGTCATCAGAGGTCAGTCAGACCGTGAGGGGTCTTGAATGTCACTTTGAAGACACTGGGGAGTCATGGAAGTGGTTGGAGCCGAGGAGTGACAGATCTGATTTGTGTTTCGGCAGGTTTCCGCTAGGCAGGGGTTAGGGTCTCCTTGAGAAAGGACAGAGACCAGGACCAGGAGCTCTAAGCCTCAGTTCTGTCCTTACCCAGGTCCCCCTTGGTCCCATGCCTTCTCTCAGCCTCTGCACTTCGAGAGTGAGGAGCCACTCTGCCCTGATACCCACCGGGGCAGGAGGGAGCTGCCCTGAAGCCCCCACTGTCCCAGCCCAGATACCCAGGCCCAAGCTCCTGCACCCCAGAAAAAGAAGCGGGGCTCCCTGCGTCCTGGCCTCCCCAAGCTGCCCTTCCCCCACACAGACACTGCACCATCCCCATTACAGAGAAAGGACGGTGGCATCGCCATAATTTCTATTTCCTTCTAAATAGATGCTCCCAGGCCTGCTCCCACAAAACCAATTAAAGCACCTGCCGGGACGGCCTTTGTCAGCAAATTATTTTCAGCCTTCGCGGCCCGGGAATAAATCCTGGAAGGATGAAGTGGATGGGATGAGGAGGGGAGCGGGCGACGGGGGACAGGAGTGGCGGGGGTCACTTTGTTCCAAGAGACCTCAGGTGGGGTCTCTTCTGTGACCTCCCCAGGCTCCTCACCCTGGACTCCAGTGTATGGGCACACACATGCACACGCACATGCACACGCACACACACATGCACACGCACACACTCACTTCTGCCAGAGAATAGCTGCCAAGGAGCTGGACATCCTGGCTCCACATCGGCTTGGGATGGAAGTGGCTCATGTGGTCCTAGGGGTGGGGGGTGGCCTGTGTAGCTCCACCCCTTGTCCCCAGTCTCTCCTGCACCCCTTAGCCGCTTTCCCACCATGCAACTGTAAGCAGGTACAAACAGCCTCCTAACTCACTGTGGGACCTCGAGGGGCACCTCCCTGCTCTGGGCCTCCAGGTTTCTCTCTGTAAAATGGGCAGGGTGGGCGTCTGGCCAGCACTCCCTGATCCAGCTTCTCAGGCACCTGTGAAATTCCATAGGTTCAAGCCCAGCTAAGTCTCTGTCCTTGGGCAGAGGCTAAGGCCAGGGATGGGTGGAGTCCTGATCCAGTGCAGCCACCGCTGCCCAGAGCTCACAGCCTGGCAGAGAAGGGAGGACTGGGGCAGGCCTGGGTAGGGAAGTGGGCAGTGACTCCAACACAGAGGGGGAAGGGTCAGGGGACCTGGGCTTGAAATAATGAATGGGAGCTCACCAGATTTCAGATGTCAAATTCCCAAAGAAGAAATGACTCTGATTCACGTGGCATCTCCATGAGAATTATGGAAAGACACCCTTTACTCCCATCTTTCAGAAAATTGTTCTAATCTTGGAAAAACCTGCTGTGTCTATGACATGAAGAAGGTCCCTAGTATTGTGCATTACACAATGTGGATAACAGGGCACGGGGACTCTAGGAGAATAAGCCAACGAGGGAAGGAACTGCCCGTCCCACCAACCTTGAGAGAATCTGGGGCCTCCTACCAGCAGAGGGATGGGAGTGGGGTGCCTCCAAGATGACATCAATGTGCTCCATCCCCAAACATTGTAGATTTAGAACTTTCAAAGGTACTGAGAGGGCTCCCCCAGTTTGGACCACAACCCTCAAGGGTACACAATGCAGACTCTGGGCTCAGGGATGCAGTCACTTCACCCCAAGAATCTCTGCCCAACCCTGCAAACAGGATGTGGTGGAGGAAACTGAGGCAGCTGCAGGTGTCTCAAGCAGACCATGTACCTAGGCTCCAAGTCAGCAAAGGCCCCGCAGGCCACTCAACACATGAGCTTTGACATGGGGCATTCAGTGTCCACCCCACTGGTGCCCAGAAAGGACAGGACAATCACCCAACATCCTGTACTTTCCCCACAGCAAGGGCTCAAGATATGTGGCCATTAGTGCAGCAAATGGGACAGCCTTCTCTCCAGATGTCAAGCCAAAGGACATCTGTACCTGTCTGTCCCCCTAGCCTGGCCACCCTGCCCTGTGGTCCAACAAGGGGCTCAGGAAGGACTTAGGAGGGCACCCTCATGGGCATCTTACTCTGACCACCCCCAGACCTCATGACCTGTCCGGAGCGCAAGGAAGTCAAGCATTGTGCAGTCACAAAGTTCCTGCATCTGGGACTGGATTGCACCCAGGTCCCCTGGATGCCCCAAAGCTCAAGCTAATTCCTAAGGTGCCCAGAAGTGGGACTCATCTTTTGATGCACAAAGCAGGTCAGCCTGGCCAGAGAAGCTGCTGGGGGAGCCAGGGTAGAAGGTGGCTGGGATCCAGAACCTTCCAACCTCTCCAGACAGGGGATATTGGTGGCATCTGGTAAGTGCTGCAGGGCATCGGCCCATGTTGGTGGCCCCAGCTGCAGGCCCAGGGCTGTAAGCAAATCTCCAGCTCTCAGCAACAGTGGCAACCACGGAGAGGTGCAGCCTGGGGGACATGGGAGCCCAGGACTCTGTGGCTCAGCCCACAGCCACACTTCCCAGGCCACAGAGGACCAGCATGGCTGGCTAATGTTGCTGCAGATAGTTTTATCCTAACTCTGGGTCTCTGAATTAGCCTGAGGAACCCTGGCAGCAGCTCCATAGCTAGGCAGCTTGACTAGCCATTTCATAGCTACGAAAACTGAGGCTCACAGGGTGGCCGTCACTTGCCCAGTGCTGCCCAGCTGACAGGGGGAATCACAGTTGGAAGCCAGGCTGGGTGGGAGGGAGGGCTTTCCAGGGTCTCCACAGGATAAGTACTATTGCACTCCAGTGGTAATGAGAGAGCAGGGACCCCAAGAGGGCAGAGGCAGGGTACAGAAAGACCTGCTGGGCCAGCCAGGGAGATGAGTCAGCATGTCCCCTTACCATGAGGAGTAGGGCCCGTGAAAAGGCCCACTGCAGGTGTGGTGTTCTAAAATAACCAATGGGAGCAAGTGGGGTGAGGTCTCAATCAGGTCCGCACAAGGAAGAGAACGGCTCACAGCTCAGCATATGACGGGTCTTTCCAGGCTTGGGACCACGAGCCTCCCTCCCTGGCACCCCGCCACCCTACCTTGGAGACTGCTCCTTTCACCTTCGGCTTCCATACATCTGCACTTAGCCGGTTACTTCCGTGTGTTTTGTTCAATTCTTTGCTCGGGACACAAAGGATCTGGATCCCGACGGAACACCCCAACTCCAACAGTTACACACTTAATGTCACCAAGTCAGAGAAAAATATAGGCAGCCCTTGAAGCCCAACATTTGGTGGACATGACAGATGAACAAAATTTTGAGCATATTTTTTGTGAAGCAAGAAAAGCCATAAGTAAGTGAGCAGCAGGAGTGACACTATCACGGACCGCTGAGGGACAAAGGTGGCAACCAAGGCTCAGGGCAGCATCCAATTCTCTGCTCTCCAGCATTCATGCAGAAACTGCTGCAGGTCCCAGAGTGAGGGGACCCAGGCAGAAGACCTGAGGCCATTTGTGTGCCAGGCTCTGCTGGGACTGGGGACACACAGAAGTGCTCCCCTTCTAGATGTGGCTAGAGGAGAGAGCAGAGGCTCAGAGAGGTGGGACCACATGCCCAAGTCGTCATCATCCCCCATCCCTGCCCCCAAGGACAGCAGGTGACAAAAGAGCTGAGAAGCCAGAAAGGACAGGAAGCGACCTGCAGATCATGGTAGCAGGAAGCCATAGGCGGCCCTGGGGCAGCTGGCGCTGTGAACTGAGAGAGGGGAGAAATAGCCTGTTGTCACCATTCCTCCCCTCCTGCCCCCCCCCCACCCAGTGCCTCCTGGTGACCATTGAGGGTTCTAGAAACAACTTCAGGGAGGGCCCTGTAACAAGGAAAAGCCAAGACGACCAGGGATGGTTGGAGGGCATTTGCACAGACTCAGCGGGAGGTGCAGCCGGGTCTGTAGATGGCCCTGACCCGGCTGGCCTCCTTTCTGTGTTAACACAGCGCGGGCTCGCAGCGCGTTAGGACTCTGGTTGTGACAATCCCACTGAAGCAGACTAAACACGGAAGAAGGGAATTTAACAAAAAGCCACAGGGGAAATCCAAGGACAGGACCACAGCCTGGAACCATAATCAGGAACAGCTCTGGGGTCCCTCCGGGGTCCCCCGAGGCCTCCTGCTTCTCCCCGGGGCTCCCTCCTGGGGGACTGCTGAGAGCCACGGCCGAGTCTGTATGGTCCCTGGCATTTTGCCAACAGTATTGATTGACAGGCGAGGCATTACTATCCGCCTCTGCCGCAACTTTTGAGTTCTCGCACTATTTTGGAGTTCTCGTGGGGATTTCCGGGGATTCCCCGAGAGTTCCCATTGGTTGGGGAAGTGCAGGAGGAGGGATTTCCGAGAGAGATATTTCCGGCTGGGGGTTCCTGGAGAAGCCTCGTGGCGTTCGGGAGGATTCCCCGGGAGCTGTGTGAAGTGTTTTCCTGCAGTTTGAAAATAAAGTTTGTTCCTGCTTCAGTGGCTCGTGATTTGTGCCCAGCCAGACTGCGGCAGGGGACCAGGCTCCTCACCCCGCAGGCAGCTCCGCATTCACAGACTGAGTCTGGGCTTCCTGAGGCCTTTTCCAAACTCCTGGGGAAGGAGTTCTGATTGGCCCTGCCCAAGTACTGAGCCTGTTCTCACCCAATCCGTTATGGTCAAGGGGATGGAGTCAAGCCCCCCTGGGTGGGGAGCACAGCCCATGGATGGATGGATGGATGGATGGATTGATTGATTGATTGATTGATTGATTTGTTGTAGGTGGACACAATACCTTCATTTTATTTATTTATTTTTATGTGGTGCTGAGGATTGAACCCAGGGCCTCACACGTGCACAACCCCAGCCATGAATTTTGAGCTGGGAAGTACCCCCCAAATCTGTGTCATAAAGAAAGTGTGAGAAGGTATATTCTTAGAATCTTAAAGAAACCTCTGATGCTTCTTTTCAGATTTGCCCATGTGCATCTATTGTTCTTATAATTTTGAGATCATGCTAGATATGCAATTTTCATCTTGCTGTTATCAGTTATTGTACCATACTCATCTTCTCATCTCTTGGAAAAACTTAATGGTGGTTTTCCCTGATTTTATTTTTAACATAATAAAATGGTGCCTCAATCAGCAGTCCAGCCCAGACGTTCCCTGCTGATGAGTCCCTAAACTCCACCAGCGGCCAGGAGGGACCCTTTCTGCCTTTTTTGTCACAAAAGGGCAGTAACTGCTGGAGTTTTCTAAAATCCTTTTTTTCTGCAGAAGGAAAGCCCAGGGGCCCTCTGCCACTGGGCTACATCGCAGACGTGTGTGTGTGTGTGTGTGTGTGTGTGTTGGGGGGCTGAGGAAGGGTCTCGCTGAGTTGCTGAGGCTGACCTCGAAGTTGCCTCCTACTGGGATTACAGATTGTGCCACCCCCCAGACTCTTCCGAGTTTTTTGTTTGTTTGTAAGATTTTTCAAACATAGAAAAGTTGAAAGAACTGTGTAATGAGCACTAATATTCCCTCTCTCCTCTCTTTCTCTTTCTCTCTCTCTCTATATATATGCACACACACATATACATGTGTATATATATAAAATATTTATATTTATATATTCCCTGTATGGGGAATTATGACCAATGCTCCGTCCCTCTCCACCCACTAGGCATTAGTACCTAGCCCCCCAGTGTCTTGGGGGACAGAGCATTTTGTTATAGTTTCCCCATGTGAGTGACCTGCTACCACCCTTTTGACACCAGCCATTCTGAGTTAAAAGAAGAAGGAATACCTCAAGTGTGGATCTGATGAGGTCTTTATAAATATTACATAAATATTATACAAATTTATAAATATTATATAAATATTTTATATTCACATTAATATGTAAATATTTGTATATTAAACATTATGTAAATATTTATATTCATATAAATATATGAATATTTATGTTATATTACATAATATTATTTTATTTATATGATTTAATTAAATTTATGTAATATATGTAATTAATAAAATTTTTCTGGAGCCACTTGGAACTAACTGGCAAACATCATAACCTTTCACTTCCAAACTTCTTTTGATCTAAGAATAAGGACACTTATACTCATTGTAACTACAATGCCATCATTACACCTAAGAAAATTAACCATGACTCCTTGGTTCTGTTAAACATTCCAAGGGACTAAGTCGAATTTCTGGGAGACGAATTACCATGGGCAATTTCAAGGAATGAATGATAAGTGTAGAAGAACCTAGTGTGGTGCCTGGCCCAGGGTAGGAACTTGGTCAATGTCAGTGTCCCTCACCCCCAGTCCCCCACTTCAGAAGCATTAGATAGATCAGAGCCAGATTCCAATCCAGAGGAGAGCACATCTTGGTGAAGGAAGGGAATCTGGAGGAGTGGTTTACACTGTACATTTTTTTTTATTTGGAGACAAGCTCTTGCCAAGTTGCTTAGGGCCATGTTAAATGGCTGAGGCTGGCCTCGAACTTGTGATCCTCCTGCCTCAGCCTCCCAAGCCTCTGGGATTACAGGTGAATGCCACTGCTCTTAGCTCTGTCCAGATTTTTAATTGTGATCATTATTAAGGAATAGAAAAATGTTTGACTATTTCTCTGCTCTTGGAAAAATCCAATGCTCTCATGAATAAGAGGAAAGAGAATTACTTTTAAATATTAGGACACTGACGGGAGATAAGGACAAACTTGCCAGTATAAGAATTCCAGGGGGTGCTGGGGTTGTGGCTCAGTGGCAGAGTGCTTGCCTCGATGTGTGAGGGCCTGGGTTCGATCCTCAGCACCACATATAAATAAGTAAAAATTATAAAGGTCCATTGACAACTCAAAAAATATTTTTTAAAAATAATAATTCCAGGGAGCAAGAGAGACTCCCTCTTCCCAGCCTGAAGACTGCATTTGCAAAAAATGATCACACATCGGCACCTTCAGAGATGATGGGGAACATTCCAAAGCCACTGTCAGAGAATGTAGTCTCACAACTTTGTGAAAAGATGATATGAATTTAAATGAAGATAAAAAGCCCTTTCCACTGTCGGGGAGGGTCTTCAGTATCAAAAGAGAAATGATGAAGCAGGGTGTTAACGCCGCTTCTAGCAGGGGCTGGGGCGGGGGCGCAGTGGTGAAGCCTTTCTGTGCCATGCAAGGCCCTGGGTTCCATCCCCCAGCACTACACAAAACCACTGCTTCTAAGACAGGAGGTCTTAAAATTAGCCAATGGATTCCACTTCAGGAGTTCATCTATGAACTGAAAATGGGGTCTGCAGGGGAGGGACTTGGAACAGACCTGGAGCCCCTCCAAGTATCAACCAACTATCCTGAGAGGGTCTCTCAGGAGAAATCTGATGGGGAGCAGCTCGTGGGGAATTATGACCACTCCCCCTCCCTCCCCCCCTAGGTGTTAGTACCAAGCCACCCAGTGTCTTGGGGGACAGAGCATTTTGTTACAGTACCCTCCTCCCGCCATGAGTGACCTGCTACCATCCTTTTGACACCAGCCATTCTGAGTTGAAATAGAAAGGAATTGAATACCTTGAGGGTGGATCCAATGAGACCTTTAAAAGCCAAAAGTTATTACAGACTTTCAGACTGGAAATGAGAAGACCATTAAAGTATCCCACAAATTTTAATTTCTAAACGAGTAAATATCAGCCTCCAAAACCCACTGAAGCCAAAAGCCTGCAGAATCCTTCCTTACTCTTAGGACTTCCCTAAGCAGAAAAGGTCCTGCAGGCCCCAAAGTGAGACGCCCCAGGGGCTCTGCCCAGGTGTGACCGGGCCATTTCTTGCTCTAACCTCCCAAGGACACATGGCGGGGAAATTTCAATCATGGCTGTATAAGGACCTGGCTGCCTGGGCATTTGTCCCTCACACAGGAGCTCTCGGAGGTGACATTTTGGACCCAGTCATTGGGTGGTTTGGTGGCTCTGGTCTTTTTACACTGGTTTTTTGACTTGGGTTTTTTGTTTGATCTTGGTTTTCGTTTGGGGGCTTTTGTTGTTTTTGCTTTGGTTTGTTAGCACTTTTCTTTTTAAGCTAGGATCCTTCTGTTGCTCGGGACTGTAGTGAGAGTCGTCAGAGCAGTGGGAGTGGCAGAGGCCCAGCTCCCGCTAGGAGACTGCCCTCAAGGACCGTTAAGGGTCCTGAGGGACATTGGGCAGTGCGGCTTTGCCCAGGTGAAACTAGCTGGCCATTGGGACAGAGGTGTCCATGAAAGTCCTGCCAAAGGTAGATCAGAACGTCCCTGTCCTGTTGGAACCAGATGTGACGAAGACCCTGAACACCCAAATGTGATCCAGCTGTTTCAAGTTGTTGAGACCATTGGAAATATGTGCACCGTGGTGAAGCATGCAGGTGGGGCAGGTGGGGCAGCTCCGGCACCCTGTCCCGGAGGCCAGTGGCATGCAGGAGAAGGAGGCCCAGGGTGCTCAGGCAGATCCTGGGTGTGGTGCACTACTGCCCCGAGAAGGGCCCCGCATGGAGACCCAAAGGCCAAGCGCATCCTGGCGGACTCCGGAGGAAACAGCACACTCACCGCCTTGGGTGGGCTTGAGCAGCCCGTCCACAGCTGGGCAGAAGCTGGGCAGGTTCTGAATACGAGGGCCCCCTGGTGGACATCTGGAGCCGGGGGGGTATCATTTTATGCTTCATGGTCACTGGGGGCCACTGCTGGGCAGCTGAAGCAGCAGGTCTGCACACAAGGTACCGCGTTCCCTCTCGTTTCCACCAAAGCGTGAAGCCTCACAAGGCCCCAGGCAGAGGCCCCCAGTGGACCAAATCATGGGGCACCATGGCTCAGCCAGGGTGAGGAACGTGTGCCCAGTCATTCCAGGGAGCCACTCCTCAACGTCCAGACCCTGAAATAATGGCAGTCGCGTTTGACGTGGGACGTAGCCCCCATAATACCTGGGTGTCTCATAAACAGGCAGTTCACTGAGGCCTTGGCCTCGGACCTGCTAACCCAGGGGCCAGGCTGCATGTCAGGTGAAGTCCCGGCACCCTAGGTGGGGTCTCCCCATGCCCCACAGATCCTTCCATTTTCCACCCGATGAGGAGTGCCAGTGACCCTGCCCCTCATACTGTCCCCTTCTTGCCCTGTGAGCATCAGCTGCCCGAGGAGGCCAAGCAGCAGGGCAGACAGGGCAGCCTGCCTGGCGTTGCTCCCCAATGCCTGTGTGCGAGGACCCCTCACAAACCCCCCAGTGGGTCCCTCTGTCCCCCACACCCAGCTCCTGGAGGATCATCAGTCAATGGGACCCAGAGTGCTGCACGTCCTCCCAGGGCACGTGGTCAGAGGAAAACTCCTTCTCCACAGGGCCACACCATGGGGCCGAGACCAGGGGTCCCCTGTGCTCCCACCTGCGAGAGACACCAGAGACTGTTTCCCTGGGACATGTCCCCTGTCCTGCTCCTCTCTCCCGGTCCCCCATGCTTCTGGGTAGCAGAGAATTTCTGTTTCTCACAAATCTTATAATAAAAAAATAATTTAAAAAAAGAGACGTTAGGTCATTCCAACCAGTTTTCCTCTCTGTGAGGCCATGTAAGAGTCACGGCCACCCAAGGAACGTTCCAGATGGGCTCCCCACCTCTCCACAGCAGCCACAAAAGCAAACACTGAAGGCAAGAGGAAAATTGCTGGGAACAAAAGACAGAGTCACAGGGCGTGAACTTGGCCTTGCCAACATCCCAGTGATGGCGCCAGGGAGGGGCTCGGTGCCAGCCACCGCCGCTCAGCCACAACGTGGCAGACAGAGCCGGGCTCCTGGCCGGGGTCCCTCCACTTACCAGGGCAAGAGTGGGATTTTTTTTTAATTGTTTTCAAAACAGATTTCATGTGGTCCCAAAATGAGACCATGATTGTAAATTAAAGTGTAATTAGCCTTTACGCTTTTATATTCATTAACTCCTCTCTGTTAATGATGCTAGGCTGGAGCAGAAACCCTGCATTATGAAACCACATCCAGGAAATAAAATAGTGATTTAGATAATGGCCACAATGTATTGCTACTTACACATAATTAAACAAATGCTCCATTTGCACTTGGAAACATGGCTGAGTGTTGATTACCCTCGCCCGGCAATTCTGCCCGGGCCTGGGAAGGGAGGCCGGGAGCTGGTCCGGAACAGAGAGTCTGGGCCAGCCACGGGGGCCTGCCCTGCCTGCCTGCCACAGCCACCAGCCACACCTGGGCAGGGCGGGTGAGCATCCCTGCCCGGGAGCACAGGATGACCACAGGGTGACCCTCGGACCACTGGGAAACCACCATGCTGAGCGAAGTCAGCCAGATACGGGAGGACACGTGCTGTCATTTCTATTCCACTTCTACGAGCTCCCAGCAGAGTCACGTTCACAGGGACAGAGAGCAGAAGGGTGGCTGTCAGGGGCTGGGGGAGGAGGATTGGGGACACGCAATGGGGACAGAGTGCGGCCTGCGTGATGGAGAAGTTCCAGAGAGGGATGGGGTGACTCTGGCACAACTATGTGACATGTGCCAAATCTGCTGAACATGACACCTGAAACGCACAGTTCCCTGAAGCTCAGTGTTATCTTATGTATGTTTCACCACAATTGTTAGAGTTCATTTAAAGCATAAGGACAAGAGAGGGTGTCGCCCCAGCTCCGTTGCCAGCTGGGGGCAGGAAGCTGGGAGCCCCCTCCCCGGCATCCACTCCCCCAGCTCAGCGTCGGCCTAAGGGGACCCAACCAAGGTTTTATGGAGGTACTTTATATTTTTAAAAATTAGAACGAAGAGTTGTTTAAAATGTAAACAGTTCAGATTTGTATTGAATAAAAAGTCAAGTTTCTGGTCCTGGAGCCACTCCCATCTCTGGGGCGGGAATCTTTCCCAGCTGCTCCGTCTGTCCTTGTCCTATGTGTATATTTTCCAAAGAAAGCCTTGCCTTAGTTGGGCCTCCCCAAAGCAGACCCTGAGGGGAGGCCCGGGGTGGATTTTGATTTGGGAAGTGAGCCAAGGAAAAACCGGAAGGGGGTGGACAATGAGGGAAAGCCTTGCGTGACAAATGACCCCCAAACCCCCAAACCTAGTAGCTTGAGACAATGATTCTCGGTGGCTCAGGGATGGGGGGGGTGGTTGGCTCAGCTGCAGGGTCAGGGCCCAGCTGGGAAACTCAGGCTGCAGCTGGGCATCATCTCAGGGCTGCCCACTCGCACATCTGGCAGAGCTGGCCATCCACTGAGGGCCTGGCTGGAGCTGGCAGCTGAAATCCCCACCTGTGGCCTCTCCAGGTGGCCTGGGCTCCTCCACGGGGTGGCTGGGTTCCAAGAGCGAGCAGAGAGGGGGGTCCAGGTGGAACTCCCGGCCTGTTCTGAGCAGCCTCAGGGTCCTACAGTATCTCTCTGGCCTCCAGCAGCACAGGCCTGCCCAGGTTCAAGGATGGAGCCATGCCAAGGCAGGTGATCAGTTCCCCACCTGCGGGCGGGCAATGGTGTCACCAGTCCTGAGGGCCACCCTGGGCACTTATGGCCTGCAGGACACTTCCTCAGAGCAGGCTGGGCCGCCAGAGAAAGTCCTCCAGCAAGAGAGGGAAGCTGGGGCTGGGGGTCACCCTGTGAGGCCAGAGGGAGGAGGAGGGGCAGGGACTGTTTCCCAGGAAGAAATCAGTCACCGCCATGAGGTCACTGCGATTGACAGAGACTGACCCAAATCCACCTGCTAATCTCCCCTGAGGCAGATGCAAAGTTGGGATTCTGTGGGGAAGGAAGGGAGGAGAGAGCCCCACTGTGTCTGCAGCACTCCCCACAGGCCAGGCGCTGCACAGGGACACAGAGATCACGCACACTGGGGCGGGAGGGGTGTTGGAGAAACATCTGTTAAGATGCAGCCTCAGCCTCAGCCTGGGTCCCTGAATCACCTCATGGAAGAGAGCTTCTTCCCTCAATCTCACCCCCTCTCCACACACACCTGAGGCTGTCAAGTCAGTAACAATGTGGGGTTTTGTTTGTCTGCTTTTGCAGTCCTGAGGAATGAACCCTCTGTGCCATGGAGCTACATCCCAGCCCTTTTCATGCTGAGATAGGGCCTTGCTAAATTTCAGAGACTGGCTTCAAACTTGCCATCCTCCTGCCTCAGCCTCCAGAGTCTCTGAGATTACAGGTGTGAGCCACCGAGCCCAGATCATTTTGGCAATTTTCAAACTCTTTTAAACACCACCAACCCAATGCCACAGGAAGCTCATTGGGTGTTTTTCTGGGCAATCATCACAATACTTCTAGGGATAAACTTGAAGCCATGGAATTTCTGGGTCAAGGGTGAGGACATTTGTAAGGCTGGAAAGCACATTGCGAAGTTGCTCTTAGAGAGAACTCACGGGTGGCTTCAGGCCCCTTGGCGGGCTGGGAGAGCAGGGCACAGGGACTGTTCTGACCTCGTCGGTCCCCATACATGAGTGGGGCCTGCCGATGGTGACCGTCCTCACTGACCTGGTTTCAACTGATGTGCCACATGGAAAATGTTCCCAGAACAGAGCCAAGGAAAGCCCTGAAGGCAGGGTGATCTGGAAGAAGGGCTGGCCCCTGGGAAGCGTCCTCCCCTCTCTCTTCTCTGCCACCTGTGGTGGGCCCCTCCCCTCCTCCCCCCAACACACATGGGGTGAAGGCCCATCTGGAGTCCTACCAGGCTGTAGGGACCATCCCCAGCAGGCCAGCTCAGGCTGCTGAGCAGGTTCAATGGGGACACTGGGGACCAGGAGGACCCCTGACCCAACATCATGAAGAGTGGTAAGGTGGGGACCTAGGGACCCAGGCTGGGGGCCAAGGGAAGCTGCTCTGAGGCAGCAGCGTTTAAGAGGGAAGAAAGTTCCAGAAGGAAGGAGCAGCACATGGGGAGGCCCAGGGTGAGAGAGGAAGGCACTGAGGGTCTTGCAGTCACATTAAGGAGGCTGGAGCATATCCCAGGGCAATGGGGAGCCATGGAGGGATTCAGAGGTATCCCTCTGACCACTTGATGGGACACGGACCCAAGGGGCTGAGCCTAGAAGCAGGAGAGAACTTAAGACCTAAGTTTCTGTTTTTATCTCCTGTTTATAGCTTCTGTTCACACCATAAAGATTACTCATTTCTTAATCTGAACAATACCATCCTCCTTCATAGTAGGAATCTTCTCCAGAAATCAAAACCCAGGCAGGACTCCAACCTAGAGTTGGGGCAAAATGAGACACTCACAGCATCAAAGGTGTGTGCCCTGGGCTTCCCTCCTGGGTGGGCACAAGCCACGTTCCCTGTTTCAGTCCATTTATGCTGCTGTAACAAATATATAAGACTGGATAATTATACAGAATAGAAATTCAGGCCGGGTACTGTGGCACACACCTGTAATCTCAGCTACTGGGGAGGCTGAGGCAGGAGGATTGCAAGTTGGAGTCCAGTCTCAGCAACTTATCAAGACCCTGTCTCAAAATAAACATTAAGGGCTGGAGATATAGCTCAGTTGTGAAGTACCCCTGGATTCAATCCCCAGTACAAAAAGTAAGTAAGTAGATAATAAATAAACTTTATAAACAGGATTGAGGTGCATTTTCTTGCAGGGCTGGAGGCTGGAAAGCCCAAGATCCAGGTGCCAACAGCTGCTGTGTCTGGCGAGGGCAACTCCTTCACACAGTGGCAGGGAGACAAAGGGACCAACGCTGTCCTCATGTGTCAGAAGAGATGGAAGGCCAGGCAGCCCTCCAAAGCATCTTTGTAGGACACTGATCTCATCAATAAAGGCAGAATGACCAGACCTGGTCACTTCCCTGAAGGGCTCCGCCTCTCAAGCGCAGGACCTGGGGGTTAAGTGCCAACATTTGCCCTTTTGGGGGGTGGGGGTAACCAGGATTGAACTCAGGGGCACTTGCCCACTGAGCCTCATCCCCAGCCCTATTTTTTATTTCATTTAGAGACAGGGTCTCACTGAGTTGCTTAGTGCCTCGCTTTTGCTGAGGCTGGCTTTGAACTTGTGATCCTCCTGTCTCAGCCTCCCGAGCAGCTAGGCAACATTTTGCCTTTTGGAGGGACTTAAACATTCAGGCATAATGCTCTCAGCCTGTGCACCTGCTCCCCTCCGCAGTCCCAGCCTCCCCTGTGCGACCTTCTGCAGGAAGTCTGTGCTCCCCGCAGCTATCGATGGCTCTGCTTTCTCTGAGCTCCCAGGTTTCACCCCAGCATGTTTGCAGTTCTTCAAGTTGTTCAGGCTCAGCTCAACTCAGCCTCCTCCCCAGCCCAGCTCACTGCCCGTGACCCCCTCTGCCTCTGTCTGACTTTTCTCTGTTCCAGCACCAGCACCAGCCTGGACCCAGCGAGCACCCTCCATTCACTCACTCACCCATTTGCCAAGCAGGCACAGGGCACCTCTCTGTTCCAAGCGTGTGCAGAGGCTGCTCGCACTCATGTGGCGTGGCGAAGACCCGTCCAGCACTGCGGAGCTCACAGAGCCGGGGCGGCCCAGCAGGCACCAGTCTGCACAGGGAGGTGGATGGGCTTGGTGCAGCTGGGAAGCAACTTTCCCAGAATGCCTTTCTGGGCAGATCCTGCATGTGAGCATTTGAAATTGGAAGTGAAGCAGTGACCTCTATTCTCTGAAGGTCACAGTAGTCAGATAGGGTGGCAGAAAGACCTAAGTGCTTCTCCTTGCTCTCCTCCATTCTGCCTCCAGCCTGCTGACCAACGGTGGCCCAGAAGCTCTGTCAAGAGCCTACAGAAGCAGCGACCACAGGGACACCGGCTCCCATGGGCACCCCCCTCATTCACTTCAGTGGCTGGACATGTCTGGCTTCTCGGATGGCCTGGTGGAGTCACCTTCTCTACCCTCAAAGTCTCCTCTGGACCTTCACCTCCCTGGGTTCTCCCACAGTTGGGTCAGGCTCCGTCCCCACAATGAACCTCTGTCCCATATATAAAGCCACTGAGGCTTTGCTTCCTGACCGAACCCTAAGTGCCATGGTTGCTGGGCTGGGGAGCTTCCAGGGAAGAGGAGCTAGAGGCTGGGGACCTGGCATGGCTCTCTGATCAAGGAGATTTAGAGGGATGCTGTCCCTGGGGGTAAAGAAAGGGACATACTGGTGGTCCACACCATGAAGTGAAGTACTTACCTAAGCCCTGGAGTCGGGTGCCTGAGAGGGCTCTGGGTGGCCACGTGGCTCCTGGCATGGGAGGCGTCAGCGGGAATGAGGAGATCTGCTGGGGGTGGTCTCTAAGTGCACTGGAGAAGGGCAGGGGGAGATGAGCCCAGGCCTTTGAATTTCCAGGTCAAGTTCTGAGTGAAGGGCAGAAGAGTCTCCCTGTGTCTACACGGCCTCCAGTGGCCTCTCCCAAGGTGATGTCCTTGCAAGACATTTGGGATCCTCCTCAAAACTCACCCCCACCTCCAGGTGCTTCTAGACCTACAGCCAGACTCAAGACCTGACAAGTGTCAAGGGATCAGGTGCAAAGTGGGACCCAGGAGGAGGCATCACCAGCACTAAAAGAACTAGGAGATGTTGCCAACCCAGGCCCGCAGGGGACACGCATGGGAGTGGAGCCCGAGGAGCAGCACGGGGTCTGGCCTAATTCACAGGTGCAGGTGGGGCACTAAGCAGGCGCTGGATTTGCTGTACTGGCTCAAGCAACAGGGGTGGCCAGGAGGGTCGGCTCTGTTGGTTCATGGAGACTGAACTCAAGGACGGTCTGCATGGAGCAACTCGGAGATGGCAGAATTTCCAGAGCAGTGCAGATGCGAGGTATCCAAGAGATCAGAGAGACGAGTGCCGAGTGGACTGGCAGGTGGCGGTCTGCTCACTCACTCAGCCTTCAGAACGTCCCCTGTGGGGGAGAGAAGGGACAGGGGAAGAGAATCAATAGGTCATGGCAACCCCAAGAGCAAAACAAGTAAGCCAGCCGCTCTGCCCGGCTGCAGCAGCGCACGCCTGTCCACCCAGAGGCCCTTGAAGCCAGGGGAGGCCGGATCCCCATGAGGAAGGACCCTGCCACAGCTGAGAGCACACACCATAAACCTTCCTCCTGCTTCTCCCCAGGGGGCCAAGGCCAGAATGACTGTGCACTGAGAGGGGAACCCAGACGTTTAGGGATTATCGAATGGTGGCTCTGGCTGACACTAATTCCAGGAGACCCCAAATGCCACTGGGATCCAGGCAGAGTAAAGGTTCTGGAAGCTTTCCGGACGTGTGTTGCTGTGTAACAAATGCTTTCCTTGGGTCTCGTTATTTGGGGTCTTGGTTTGAGGCAGGGCTTGGAGACGACTCTCCTGTTCCTCATGGTGTGGACTGGGAGCATTTAGTGGCACTCAGCAGGCGAGGGGCTGCTGGAGGGTGTGTGTCCGCTTCTCTCAGGTGCCTTGGCAGGGCTGGCCGTTGACCAGGGTGCCTGGGGTGGTCAAGACTCAAGGGACCCATGAGCACCCTCTTGTACTGCCTGTCCTCAGAAGTCACACCGTGTCACTTCTGTTATACTGGATTGGTAAAGCAGACTCAAGAGAAAGTTGACTCTACCGCTTGGTGGAAGAAGTGTCAAGGACTGTGCGGCCATGTTCGAGTGACGTTGCAGGAATCGGGCAAACAGGAGAGTTCGCTCGGGTCCCACTCACATGATCCATGGATCCCTGAACACAGGGCTAGTTTCCCAGTGCAGCAATGCACGGTGGAACTAATGTTGTCTTGGTCTGTTGCTATGACAAAACACCTAAGTCTACCTGTGGGTGTAGCTTATTAGAGCACTTTCCTGGTGTGCACAAGGCCCCAGGTTCAATCCCCAACAATGAAAAATAAAAAATGAAAAACAAACAAACAAAAAAACCACCTGAGACTGGATACTTTATGCAGAAGAGAGGTTTATTTAGGTCACAGTCCTGGAGGTTCAAGGGCATGTGCCGGCATCTGGTTGGCCCTGGTGAGGACCTTCTGGCTGCAGCACAATATGGTGGATGGTATCATAGTGGGAGTGTGTGGGGCAGAGAGGTCACGTGGTGGGAGAGATCACACAGTGACACGGAGGCCAGAGAGATTCAGGGGCCAGATTTGCTCTTCTTATAAAATGCCTTCTCGTGGGAAATAACCAGGGTCCTGCAAGGACCACAGTGTTCCCTTCTAGGGGCAGTGCCTCCGGTGACCTGATTACTTCCACTAAGCCCCACCTCTTAGAGGTTCCATGACCTCTCAACATCACCACATTGGGGACCAAGCTTCCAGCACATGAAACTGTGGGGGACACACTCAGCCACATTCAAACCGTGGCAGACGTACCCGCCAACTGCAGTTCATCATCTATGGAGCTGTGTGGCGGGAAAGGCCAAATGGAGTCTCCTACCAAAACAGTAGGCCAGAAGCAGACCACACTGCCCACGGCCCTGCAGGATGGCAGAGATCAGTGCCATCATCGACACCTTGAGGGATGCAGCCGTGGTGGACGCTGACCACACCCCGCTCACTCACCTATTGGGTCTGTACAGAGGCAGATGGCTTTTGGAGATTGGCAGCAGAGCACCATCAACTTGAGCTGGCAGTGATTCTGATGGCAGCTACCATTCCAGATGTGGTTTCCTTGCTAGAGCAGGTCCACATCTAGAGCCCAGAGACACTGGTTGCCATGCACTTCCACAGGACTAGCAGACTGTCTGCCATCCCCCAGGGAGACCAGATCCCACCTGGTGGCAGGTCAGTGACTGAGGACCCCTTCTGTCATAGATGGAACTGGTCTTTGTTCTCGCTGCCATGAACCCTTATTCTGAATATCAATTTGCTTCCCAACCTGAAAGGCTTTTGCCAAGACCACCATCCACAGAGGTGCAGGAGGCCTTATTGGTCCCCATGAGATTCCACAAGGCTGCTTCTGCCAGGGAACCCAAAGGCTGCACATGACATGTGTCACGGGGCCTGTGGAATTCACTGGCTCATCATGGGATGGGGCCTGTGTTTCCCGTCAGCATCCCGCTATTCCTCCCAAGCCAGGAGGTGGAGGGTAGGATGGAGGAGTCTCGCCACTCTCACCCAGAGGGACCCTCCAGCAAATATTTGTTCCCATCCTTGCAGTTATGAGTTCCCACCGAGGGACAGCAATAGATCCCCTAAACCAGAAGCCATCAGGCCACCATGGTTCCTTCACACCTCTGAACAAGCAGGTGGTGACTAGTCCTGGCTGTGAGGAAAACTGCTTTGCTAACTATCCCACGGGGCCAGCCGGGGATACAGTGGCCTCTCAGAACCGTTGGGGGATTAGTTCCAGGACACCCACGGACACCGAAATCCACAGACATTCCAGTTTCCTCCATGGCATTCGCATAGAGCCCCCTCCCGTGCACTCTAAGTCATCTCCAGATGACTCGTAGTAACTAATGCAATGCAAATGCTATGTAAATAGCTGTTATACTGTATTATTTAGGGAATAATGACAAGAAAGATGCCTGTACCTGCTCACCGCAGACACAACTTTAAACAATATTTTCACTTGGAGGTTGGTTTGAGTCCCCAGATGCAGAACTTCCGGATTCGGAGGGCCGACTGGGATGGAAATGACAGGAATGAGGACACTTTAAGTCACCCTGCCAAGCCAGGAAGCACCACCCACCTGGGTGCCGGGTGGGAGCACCCACAGTGTGGAGAAGCAGTGGACGCCGCGTCCACTGCTGCACTGGTCTGGTTTCCGCCAAGTGTCTTTGTGTTTGTGACCCATTTTTCCTTTTCTTTCTCTCCCGTCTCCTTACACTACGAAGTGAAATGCACGGAAGTAGTTGAACTTGGGCATCGGTGCTCAAGTTCTAGGCTCTCGAGGGGGAGAGGGACCCCACCAGGAGAGGAATAAGCATGGTCCAGGAAGGAGGAGGGCCTCTGGGGCCCGTGTGCACCCGTGGCTGGCGACGCACAAGGCAGCCCTGCACCCTAGCCATGGCTCCTGTGGTCTTCTCCAGGGGGCGCCCGCACAGTCAAGTCGGGTGCCCCCCTCGCTCTGCAGACCTACTGACAGGCAACGCCTTCCCTGATCCTCATTTTTCCTTCCAGATTGTTGCTTTCTAGATCCTTCCACAAGGGTGCCAGGGCTATTCCTGCTGTTAAGTCCCTTATCTCACAACATACTTCGGGATAGGGGTGCATGAACCCCAACAGGTACAAGGAACCCTGGAGAGAGGACTTGGAGCCAAGGGTGTGCAGGTGTGTTCTGTCTGGACCGAGAGGCAAGGCCAGGAGGATGCCGGTCCTGGGGCCTTGGAGCCCTGGCCCAGGCCCCATTTCCTGCATGAGGAAGCGAGACACAAGCCCCAGGCCACTAAGTCCACCTGGAACCCAAAGTGAGCACAGAGCCCTCTCCACCCATCAGCCCCAACCTGCCGCTGCCACCCTGTCGGCCTTGGGCCAGTCCCGCCCCTGTGTGTCTGTTCACAGGCAGAACACTCGTGTACAGAGAGCTTTCCCAGTTTCCAAACTTGCCAGGTCTCTTAAGGGAAGAATCTATTTTGGGAGAAGAGAGTCTCTCAGCAAAATTAAAAATAAAAAAAATAGCACATTAGCAGGACTGTAAATTAGTACAGCCACCATGGAAAACAGCATGGAAAGTCCATCCTCAAAAAATTAAAACTAGAACCACCACATGATCCAACAGTCCCACCACTGAGGGTGTCCAAAGGAAATGGAGTCAGCGTGCGGAAGACACGTTCCCATTCCCACGATCACTGCAGCGCTCTCCACGACAGCCAGGAGGTGGAGACGGCCCAGGTGCCCATCAAGAAACGGATGGATGAAGGAATCGTGGTGTATCCAGACCGGGGAGCACCATCCAGCCGCAACGAGAAGGAAAGCCTGCCATTCACGTTGACGTGCAGGGAGAGCAGACAAGAACCGCAGGTGCCCCTCATGCGTGGGGCCTAAGAGAGCTGACCTCAGAAGCTGGAGCTGAGTGGTGGTGACCAGCAGGCGTGGTGAGAGGGAGTGGCCACGGGGGAGGGTGACCAGTGGACACTGAGTTACGTTAGGAACAAGAAGCTCTGGTGAGCTCTTGCCGCAGGGTGATGACAGGCAACAGTTACGCCCTGAACATTTCAAAAAGCCAGAAGAAAGGATTCTGAGAGAGAAATACATTGAAACTATGTGAACAGTATGCAAAACGCACACCTGTATCGAAACCCTGCTCCATCAGTATGGACAGTTTTTATGTTTCTGTGTATTCATTAAAAAATAAGAGGCTGGGATCTGGCTCAGTGGCTGAGGCTTACAGAGCATGCACGAGGCCCCGGGTTCCCCCAGCACCACCCCAAATAAACAAGTTGAAACACACAACAGCCAGTTACACTGGCCCCGCTTTCCTGACTCAAAACATGCCCCCACCCCCCGCCAGAGAAGACTCTGGGCCATGGCTAAGGCCAAGAAGGGGCAGCACTGTGCCTGCTGAGCCCAAGGCCTCAGGACTATGGCTGCGGAACAGGGCTGAGCATAGGTAGGACAGCCCCCTCCAAACTTCAGGACTGTGGCCAGTGACATTACCAACAGCCCTGGTGGGGTGACTGGGCAGGAACTAGATACTTACCGAGAGGTAAGTGTCCTCAGGCCACAGGAAGTAGAGGGGACAAGGTCCTGCCTCCAAAGCCCTTCCTGGTGGAGGCTGTGACCTCAGTGCAACCTTAGCTTCCTGGGGCTTCTGGAACTAAGTTCCACAGCTGGGTGGCTTAGACCCTGGAAACATAGCGTCTCATGGTCCTGGAGGCCAGAGTCAGAGATTACCGTGTCACCAGGGCTGTGTGGGCGAGTTCCCTGCCTCTCCCCTGGCCTCAGGTGGTTTGTGGTGACCTCTGGTGCTGCCAGGCTTCCAGCAGCCCCAACTCTGCCTTCACCTCATATGGGGCTCTCCCCATTTGGGCTTCTGTCTAGAAGGACACTAGTCACCAGTCATGTTGAATTAGGCCTCACCCAGCGACCTCCTTTTTTGAAGATGGGGGACTTTATAAATACCTGTCTCCAAATTAGATCACGTCCTTTTTTCCCTCTTTTCTTTTTTTTTAATTTTGAGATAGGATCCCACTAAATTGTAGAGCCTGGCCTCAAACTTGCCAACCTCAAGCCTCAGCCTCCTGAGTGGCTGGTATTACAGGCACGCACCATCACACCTGGATCAGGTAAGGTCACATCCTGATATCTTGGGTTTAGGGTTCAAGATGAGCCATAGTCCTGCCCTTAACAATGGCTGAGAGGGGCTGGGGTTATGGCTCAGCAGTAGAGTGCTTGCTTAGCACATGTGAGGCCCTGGGTTTGATCCTCAGCACCGCATAAAAATAAATAAAATAAATGTATTAAAAAAAAAAAAACAACGGCTGAGAGTCCCGACTCACTGGCCCAGCTCTGCTTCGCCCCAAACCTCCCCAGGATGGTCCCCTTGTTCAATCCGCAGCAGGCTGGTCACAGTGAGCTCAGAAGCACAGGGCCAGGCTGCTTCCTGGAGCCAGGTCTGGATGAAGCAGGTGGTCACCAGTGGGTGGCAAAGTGCCCTCCCATCTCCACCCAGCTGTGTCCTTGCTGGGCACCTGCTAGGGACACCTCATACATGCTGTCACCTGCAAGATAAGAAAAAACAACTCCCATTTTAGAGATGAGAAAAACAAGACCAGAGGAAGGAATTAACCTGGTCACAGTGTCACAGATGACAAGTGACAGAGCTGGAATCCAAGGCCCAGCAGTCTGGTCTCACCCCTCACACTCACACAGAAATACACTATGGGGCCCAGTCTCTCGCTGGCAGGGCCAGGGGAAGAGGTGGACCCAGGCACAGCTGGCAGCCAGCTGGGCCTCAGGACGCACTGGGCCAGGGCTGTAGCAGCTCTTATGGGCGGGCTGTCCCCTCAAGCCCCAGTTCTGCAGTAGCTGTACGGAAGGGTGGAACCCAAAGCTCTACACCACTGGGGAGGCCTCAGCAAGGTCCACCAGGATGGACTTGTGTCCCATGAGGGCAGGGCTGCCTGTCTTACCCACTGCTGGGACGCCATGCCTGGAGGAGCCTAAATGCTGGAGGCACTCAGTAAACACAACACTGACTTCTAGCTTCCAGATAAGAGGGTGATTGGCAAAGTCACAGCTCTTCCAAGCTGAGGTCCCGAGACAACCAACCAGCCCACAAGGACAGCTGGGACCCAATGGCACAGATGCTGGGCACCACTCAAGCTGATGGCAAGGAATCTGTCTACTGTGATTTGAAGGTGCCTCCCAAAATGTGTTAGCGATTCAGTCCCCAGAACCACAGTGTTGGGAGGTGGGACCTAATAAGAGTGAGTGGGCCCAGGGCTCTGCGCTCTGAGCAGGTTAATCCAATCCTGTGAGTGGGTGGAACACAGCCACCCAAGACCAGTAAGACATTGGCTGAAAATTCTTGCAACTTGCCTAAGGTAGAATGTAAGCAAGTGTGAGGCAGAGCACCCCTGGGTGCTGTGGACACAGGACTTCCTGCCCACGTGCAGGCTCCTAAGTGTTCATATGGAAGATCACATCCCCAGCAGAGGCCCAAGAAAGCCTCCTGCAGTCCTGGGTCTCCAGTTCCCCTCTCTCCACTATGGATTAAAACAGCTGGGGACAGGGTGGGAAAAGCTCTCAAGGACAGATGAAGACACTTTGTGGGTGAAGGAATCAAGTAGGAAAACCCTCTTAACTTAGGAGAGGGGCAGAAATACATCTTGCACTCTGACCCTGGGGATCACTGACCAGTGCCTGCCTCACACTAAAGCTGAACACTGGAGAATGCCACCAGACTTAGCAGCATTAACAAGTGACCGTGATCTAAGGCAGAGGTGGGGGCAAGAACACAGAGAGGGCACTTTCTGAGGAGCAAATATAACAGGAAGACCTAAAGCTGAGGATAGGGTAGATCTTGGGGAAGAGCTTCTTGCAAACCAGGCCCACCTGTAACACCTACCAAGGCCAGAGGAATATCAAGCAACAATAAAAATGGGCAGAAGAGCTGGGCATGGTGGCACACTCCTGAAACCCAGCGATTCAGGAGGCCAGACAGGAGGATTGCAAGTGTGAGGCTCACTAAGTTGTCAGCCTTGGCAATTTATTGAGACCCTGTCTCAAAATAAAAATAAAAAGGGCTGAGGATGTGACTCAGTGGTCAAAGTGCCTGGGGTTAAATCCCCAGTTCCAAAAAAAAAAAAAAAGCAAAGACTTTAAATCACTCCATCAAAAGATACACTTATGGCAAATTAGCACGTAAAAGATGCCTTGTTATCAAGTGAGGTAAATCTAGAGGCACACCAAGCACCGCAAGTAAACAAAACGACAAAACCAAACCCAGCTCCATTGCTGGCTAGATCTACTTCACTCCCTGGAGGAGAGGCCTGGAGTAAGATGGGCGCCCATTTTCAGGTGGTCAGTCCTCTACACCAGGTCCAGCTTTCAACCCAAAATTATGAGACACACAAAGAAGCAAGGAGAGAAAAAAAAAATCCACCATGACAAAGCAATGAGCGGAACCAGACTTAGCGACAGCCCAGTGGCTGGGCCAGGAGGACCTGCGGCTGCTCCAACTGGGTTTTTCAACTTTTCAATGGTGTGAAAGTGGTATGCATTCAGTAGAATGCCAGACTTCAAAATTTGAATTTTGATCTTTTCCAGGGCTAGAGCTATGGATGCTGTCTTGTGGCGCTGGGCAGAGCCCACCTCCCAGTCAGCCACAAGCTCAGAGTGGAGACTCCACAGTGCACGGTGTTGCTGAAGCAGGATGCTTGGCAGACTAGGTATATTAAATACATTTTTAATTGGACAAAACTTTATTATAAGTTGAGGCACATTCATATTAAGGCCTTTTTTTTTTTTTTTTTGGTACTGAGGATTGAACCCAGAGGTACTTAACCACCAAGCCACATCCCAGCCGTATTTTATATTTTTATTTAGAGATAGGGTCTCACTGAGTTGCTTGGGGCCTTCCTAAATTGCTGAGGCTGGCTTTGATCCTTCTGCCTCAGCCTCCTGAGCTGCTGGGATTATAAGTGTGCACCACCACACCCAGCCTATATTAAGGGGTTTTCAGTAGCTATGATTAATGTTAAAGGGTTTGAGGGAAAATGTGAACATGTGTGATCAGTTGGGGGGTTTCACTGAAGAGATGGAAACTCTAAGAAAGAATATAATGAAATTGCTAGGAAAAAAAAAAAAAAACAGAGTAAAAGAAAATGACATTGGGCTGGAGGTGTGGCTCAGAGGGAGAGCACTCATCAAGCATGTGCAAGGCCGTGGGTTCAAACACCAGCACTGGGTGGGGGGGACTTAAAAAAAGAAAGAAAGAAAATGACTCTGTACTTAGACACAAGTCAATGGACATTGTCCAACTGAAATGCAAAGATAAAAGGCAATGGGGTAAAAACAGATGCAGAGCAGAGCACCCACAAGACTCATGAGACAATGTCAACCAGCCTAAAATATGTGTTATTGGAATCCCAGAAGAAGAGAACAGAAAGGAAGAAATATTTGAAATCAAAATGGCTACAAACTTTGCAAAATGAACAAAGGATGTCAAACAACCGATCTAAGATGTTCACAGACCTGAAAGTAAAATATCAAACTACAAAACTTCTAGAAGAAAACATAGGAGAAAATTTTAAGATCTTAGGTTTCTTTGACACAATACCAAACCCACAAAAGAAAAAAAAATTGATAATCGGACTTCATGAAAATTAAAATTGTTATTTGAAAAATACTATTAAGAACATTAAGACAAAAAAGAAAAAAGAAAAAGCAGATAAATTTTGGCACTCGCCGCACAGCCAGCTCACTGTTCCCTGCTGTGGAGTGAGCAGTGGAGTAGCAGCGTGAGGATTTGACTGGGCTGGAGCCCACATGGGCCTGAAGTGTGGTGGGCTTCCAGGGCTGCTAGGGAGCCAAGGAGCACCAATCTGTCGTCTGCAGTAGCCAGGCCCAGGCCAGCCAGCCCGATGCAGGCACCCAGTCCAGGCAGCTCCAGACACCCCCACCCTGACCCACCAGGCTTGCAGATTCACTGACTTCAACCCCCTGCTTCTGGAGAAGAGGGGAGAAAATGGAAGGGCCCCTCTCACCTTGTGGGAGTTCTGTTTCTATGCACACATGAGAGAGAGAGAAGAGAGAATTTTTTAATATTTATTTTTCAGTTTTCGGTGGTCACAACATCTTTATTTTATTTTATGTGGTGCTGAAGATCGAACCCAGCGCCACGCGCATGCCAGGCAAGCGCGCTACTACTTGAGCCACATCCCCAGTCCCACACCCTACTCTTACAGTCACTCATCCTGGTCTCTGGATTTCGTTCTTCCAATTCATGAGACAAGAACACAGAAAGAAGAAATGGATGGTGAGCTGCTGGGGTCATGGCCCGCCACTAAGAGCTGTGACATGTTTCTCAGCTGCAGAGACCTGCAGCTTATGCAGACCTCACCTGCCACAGAAGCAGAGAATAGAGATTCATCTCAAAATTTGAGTTTCGACTTGACTCTCAAAATTAAAAACATGTGCATCACAGGAAATTATAAAGAAAGTGGAAAGATAACTTGGGGACAGACAAGAGGGAAGAAATCTTCTATCTGATAAGGAGTTAATAGACAGAATATATAAAGAATTATTCTAACACAATAACAAAAACAAACAAACCCAAACAACCTAATTAATACAATGGGCATGGCTGGGGGTGTGACTCAGTGGCAGAGCACTGGCCACACATGCATGGGCAAGGCCCTGGGTTCCATCCCATCATGGAAAAGAAAAAGGTTGGTAAACATATTATTGACAAACATAAAATAGTAAATAGTTGCAAATAATTACTTTTGGGGATAAGAACTTAGGAGGGAGAGAAGAAGGGCCAAGGGACCACTAGCTTCTTTCTATTAGTAACTTTTAGTACTATTTAATTTTTTAAAAAACTATGTATTTATACTACTTTGGGGTGAAATAAAAATGATTAAAATGCACTAAAGAAAAGGGTGGGGTGCAACTGGTGGGTCTCAGAAGCCTTCCACCTCTGCCAGTCTGTGGTTCTACAACTGTAATGTGGGCCTGCGAGGGCCTTCAGATCTGGAAGATGTTATCAGCCCCAGATGCCTCATTACAATGAGGCCCAAGCATCTGAGAACCCCATTTGCAAGTTCAGCCAATTGTACTAGTCTTTGTCTAATATTTTCTTTAATCGTTTAATTTCATGGGTATGTTTCAGAAGGTCTCATGGGTTACATTGTGTTTCCCCAAAAGATGTATTGAAATCCTCACCCCTGATACCTGTGAATGTGTCCTGATTTGGAATTGAGCTAAAATGAAATCATTAGGGTGGGCCCTAATCCAGTTTGATTGATGTCCTTGTCAGAAGAGGAGAGAGACAGGGTGAAGATGACCATGTGACAAGGAAGCAAAGACTTGAGAGACACAGCCACAAGCCACAGAATCCCAAGGACTGAAGCCACCACCAGAAGCTAGAGGCACAGAGAGATTCTGTCCAGAGTGTTGGAGGGAACATGGTCCCATTGGCACCTTGATTTTGAACTTCTAGCCTCCGAATCTGTGAAAGAATAAATTTCTGTTGTTTTAAGCCACCCAGTTTGTGGAACTTTGTTATGGCTACCCTAGAAAACTAACTCAGCACAGAGCTGGATTGGGTGGGTTCTTTACCTTGCCAATTTGAAGAATGAAATTCCCGGACACAAATATTGGAAGGTGAGAACAAAACAGCAGGATTTATTAAAGTAATAGAAAGAAAGCAGAGCTCCCAAAGGGGGTTGCCAATGGGTATCTGTTGTCTAGGGGTTAAAGTAAGAGTTAAGTAAGTTGGCCCCCACCCCAATCCTGGGCAAGGCACTCAGTGCCCACAAATTCTTCACTCACTCTTTGGTCCAATCAGGTTATCTAACTGGTGCCTTTTTGGAGGGGTCTGGACACAAGGCAACAGATGTCTCACTATCAGTTTTTCTGCTTCCATAGAAATTAACCTGATCTTGATGAGGCCTGGCTTTTTTTGTCTGCAGTTTAAGGAGCCCAAGTTTCCTTTCTATTTTAACTCTTTCTCCTTCCTCACTAATAAGAGAAGGCAACTGGAAACCAGCATCCCTTGCTGTAAGCCTAAGATAACTATGCAAGGACTGCTTGTTCCACCTGAGCACCACTTAGCTCCTCTCCTGCCTGCAGCCAAGCTGCCCTTCCGCTCTGCATAGGTGGATTCTGCTTCCTGCTTCCAGGCAGGGCCTGAACTCAATACACCAGAGCTCTTTCTCCAAGCCAGACCCTCTGCTGTGAAAGCACCACCCTTCTGACTATTTCTGACTTGCTGCAGAGGCTTTTAAAATATTCTCCCTTGGATGGGAATGGGAAAGACAGTAGAATGAATCGGACATAACTTTCCTATGTTCATATATGAATACACAATGTGTGTAACTCCATACCATGACAACCACAAGAATGGGAAGTTATACTCCATGTACGTACAATATGTCAAAATACAGCCCTACTGTCATGTATAACTAAAAAGAACAAAAAGAAAGAAAGAAAATATTCTCCCTGCCTCAAGGGAGGGCCCCTACTGGGTTGGGAGCTCCCTGTGTGATTGGGAGCCTTCTCTTCAAGTAGAAGAGGCAGGTAAGGGCCCGGGGTCTGAATATTCTATAGTCCAAACAACCTCACTCCAGGGAACTTTCTGGCCACAAGTGCAGGACTCACACATTCTACACCAGATAGCTGAGGGACTCTTGTTCACAGGACCATTTCAGGGGAAACCTCACCTAATAGATGGAGGGACCCTGACTTGTAGCAGATGAGCACAGGCTCTCCTTGAAAAGGCTTCTTCTCTCATTGTCTCTGTCCCCTCCTTCCCTTACCCCCAGGGTCTCCTGGCCCACAGCCTTTCTCTGTTAAACAAGTTCATCATCCTGGAAGGCAGGTTCATGGAGTGTGCTGGAGCTAGGAATGTTCTGGAAGGGGATCCAAATAAATAGGAAAATAGAGCATGAGTCAGGAGGCTTGAGCTTGAAGTGTGTGTGCATGTGTGTGTTGTGTGTGCACCTGTGAGTGACTGTGTGTGTGTGAGTGTGTACTGGACCAGAGCAAAGGGGCGCTCTAAATTCAACCAAGCCCACCCAGATGGCTCTCCACCCCCAAACTTTGTGCCAGGTTTTCATTGAAACACCATCCCACCCCCTTTCTCTCCCCAGTCACTACTGATCCCAATGATCCCAGCCTCCGCTCTGCCAATGGGAAGGGTTTTTCCAGCCTGGTGCTCACCAGCTTGTGACCAACTTCCAGGTAGAGTAAAGGATTAAATGGAAGGCGCAATAAGAAGTGAAACAATTAGAATTTCTGCCTCATTATCATGGTAATCTTATCAGTCGGATAATGAGGTATTAATGGAGATTTAATGTGCATCTCATAACAGAATCCCTTGGAGAAAACACACAGGGAAATTGCTGTAAATCCACTTAATGATGGAGAAGTCCCAAAACACCATATTCCAAAGGATGAAAAATGCAGGATGCAAATGAGAAAGAATCAAGGTCAATAACACCGCGGGGACGGGCCTAATGGCAGATTTGGAGATATATGTAATAAAAATTGCATGTTGCTTTTAAACCTCACCCTCTGTTGTTTTCAAATATGCATTCCTAGTAATGAAACACAGAAGTTCAGCCAGAATGATTTGTATGTTTTAGAAACCGTAGGGGGGATGGAAACACGTCTGGAAACCCATCAGGCCCCCCATGGGGAGCCATGGGAAATGGGGTGTTTTACCAAGAGTCCTCCAAGTGAAGGGGCGGGGGCAGAGAAAGAGCCCTTGGAGAGGGAAAGCAGCCCAGCCAAATTCAAGGTCATTTGGGAAATGCATGGGAGGGAGTCAATGCATTCACTTCCTCTCTTTCTGGTGCCACTGGCAGGTCAGCTCAGGAAGGTGGACAGAGATATAAGCCCAGGATAAAGGCTCTGATAGAAAGAATGCCTACTATGAGCCAGACACTGTCAAAAGGTCAAATGTGAATCATCTCATTTAATCTCATCAGCAACACTGGGAAGCAGAAGCTATTAAGATTCCCATTTTTCAGATAAGAAACTGAAGCTCAAAGAGATTAAGCTACCTCAAATTGTACCTTGGCCTGAACTTCATCATTACATTAGGCTGAACGCTGTGAGATTTCCCATGTTTGACTGTTTGGGAGCCACACAAAGGGAAATTCAAGCTAATACCTATTTCCCAGCTCGGACCCCTTGTAAATATGGGAGCATCTAAGAGAAAAGGCAGAAAAGAGGGGCAGAAGCTGCATGCTGAGCAGAGGGCTACAGAATCCAAGGAGCTGCCAGGTCTGCAGCCTCAATGGGGGTAAGGGAAGAGGATCCGATGCTCTTGCCATGGGACTCAGTGGGACTCAGTCAGAGAGTACAGCGTAAGCAGAAAGGAAGCCCCAAAACACTCATCCAGTGATTTAAAAACACCATGTAAATCTAGAAATACTGAGCAAACATTGGCTGTTTGGATCTTGTCATTTATTGATGATCATAAATAACCTTGGGTCTCCCAGATGTTTCTCAAGATTGAAGGTAACATTAGCCTTATTTTTGGTTTATTTTAGGAAATGGGGAAGGAGAGTTCCGTGGGTGCCAAGAGTGAAAGTGACCAACTGTCCTGGTTCACCTGGGACTGTCAGGATTTAGTCCTAAATGATGCCACATCCAGGGAAAACCCTCAGTGCTGGGCAGATGGAGATGGCTGGTCACCCTGTCCAAGCACGGAGGTCTGGACTCCCAGGGTTGTAGTCAGGAGGTGATGCAAGGCCATGTGCAACCAGTGCTGGGCAAGGATCAGTAGATAAGCTTGCTATGGTCATGGGTTGTCTGGACGAGCCTAGGTCCTCTGACTTAGTGACAGCCCGTGAGTGTACAAAGACAGAGGAGGAGGCCAAAGAACAAACTTCACCACACAGTGACTGACCGGGCTCTGGAACAGCCAGGGGACATCCAACATCTCCCTTATTCCTCTCAGGAATCCTGCAGCAAGGGCATTGCCCACTTGACAGATAAGGGAGCTGAAGTGAGGGCTGCTGCTGGGCCTTGCCCAAAAACACAGCATCCCGTGGGCAGCTGAGGAGCAGAAGAAGGATGACAGGACCCTGCTTGAGGATAGGTGTGGCTCCCTGAGAAGGGGTCAGCCTGATCCAGGGAAAGGCAGGAATCGGGCAGTGTTGCTGGGGCCTTGCAGCTGTGTTCCGTTTAATCACAGACTACAAATTGAATGAAGTTAAGACAGTGTTGCCTCTTTGAATTTCCCCCAGGCCCTGTTGAATGAATAAATAGGCATGATTTGTAATTAGCTTATCCATTGTGCGAATGCTTCGAGAGCACCTGAAGTGAGTTAAGCCAGCCCCCTGCAATCTTGTCAACAATATTTAATCGCTCTGCAAAACTTCCTTCCTGGTCCACAGTGCATGTGACCGAATGATCACATATTGCTCTGCAGTGGACATATTGAGAAAAATTGGGATTTTTCAGTCTGGAAAGATGAAGACACAGTGTCCTCATCAGTCCTGCCTCCCAGTGAGGGATTTGGATGCTGTACGCATGGTCGTTTTCATAGTGGATGCTAAATAAGCCACAAGACAATCCCACATCGTCTCCCTCAACCAGCCATTAAAATCCCTTAACCACAGGAGGAAAGGTGTCTGGTCATTAACACCACCTCACTGAGGGCTGAGCTGGGCCAGGGGTCTTCACCCATCTGGGCTGCCTTTTTCTTGTGCAAGCTGTTGTCTGTTGCAGTGGCTGCCTGACCCCCGAGGCCGCTGTCTGAGTCCGCTAATTCTTGCCAGGCTAATGGGTGTCCTGAATCATTTATCCTGTAATTGGGGGTGTTGATCAGTTTTGCCTAGTTTCTGTGCTAACCATGTGACTGCTGCTACTGAAATTCCAAATCCTCATATTTTCCTGCTTGGGGCTGGTGGGAGGACCCCTCAGCTCAGGTAGCCATCTCAATTGCAACCACATTTTCCAGCAAAGGGGTTTCCATTCATCTTCATCATGGGTTCAATCTGTGCACAGGGAGGAGGCAGCCGCCCAGTGGGACTGCTCTACCCTGTCACCTGGAGGCTTTCTCTCATCTGTCCCTCCACCTTCACAGCCATATTGATATTCTACCTACCCTGCTGCTTTCTGCAGGGTCTGCAAGGGATCCCCAGCTACTGTCTGGGCCCTGCGGGGGGCGGGGGGGGAATTCAGATGCCAGCCAGCTGCAACAAAGGAGGAGGTGAAGGTCACCTACCCCTTCTCTTTCTGAATACGGTAGATCAGTCTGTCCTTGCTGTGGCCTTGATACTGGGATTGCACCTGTACTGGATTTGGCAAAGTGGATCTTCCCTCCTTGGGAGACTAAAATCCAATCTGATTTGCTGATGTCCTCCAAGTGCCACACTCTATGCTGGGCGTTCAGCCCTGACCTCGAGGACTCACATGCACAAGAAGTGCACACCAGGATTGGGATAATAGGAACTGTCATGGGCAGCATCCTCCACAGTTTGAAGAGCCCCTTCCCCTCCCCAGATCCCATGATCCCACACAGTCCTGTGAGGCTGGCTTTGTAGAAGGCAGACAAGATCTCATCATAGCTACAAAATACAGACTTGGGAATACTTAAGATCCGGATTCAGATCGTAGCTCTGCCATTTATTTATTTATTTCAGTAAGGTTTTGAATAAGCCACTTCACCCTTTCTGAGTCTCAGCTTCCTTTTCAGTAAAATGGGTCTTATAATGCTGAGCTTGCTGGAAGGCATTGTGTGTAATCACTCACACTGCACCTGGCACATGAAAATAATGGTCTTGCAGCTCCAGGTGTGACTGTGACTAACAACACAGGTACCTCCAGCAGCGCCTCCTTGCAGAAAGGGACAGGTGGATTCCTGTGATTCTCACGACTGTGTCCAGAGAGGTCTTTTAGAGAGGTCAGAGCTGTACTCAAGGCACTGGCTATGCTGCAGAGCTTTCGCAACACCTGTGAAGTTGGAATAATAATCTTGTCATTCAGTTGCTACAGAAAAGCTTAATGTGATGGAAATAATGACTATTTGCCAGAACTCAGGCTGGGCTACAAGGGATCCTGGTGTATTCATGGAACCTGGTGTATTAGTGTGTTTAAAACAGAGAACCTGGGCCAGTTCTGAGGTCTGTCTAGAGCTGTCCTAGTGAAGGGCTGGGCTGATTCCATGCCCCAGAGCACCCCCTCCCTCTGGGCATCCTTACTGCTCTTCTAGAGGCTGGAGGAGCCCTTTGCTAAGCTGCCTTTTCAGCCAATGGTTTGTACCTATACTTGGCCACAAGATGTCACTCAAGGAACAGCAAAGCAGGGCCCTGGGAGGAAGTTGGCCAACCCAGAAACCAATCCAGGGAACAGTAGATTCTAGAAAAGCACCTGTGCAAGGCAGGTAGCACCCTGAAATGAGGTTAAATCTGAGGATTTCCAAAAGAACAGCACATAGGTTTGTAGATGCCACCTCAAATAATAAAAAGGATGAGAATGATTACTTCCCCCAATAGGAGGAAACTGCCCTCAGACAAGGGGGTGCAAACTGCAAAGGGACAAGCACACTTGGGTGGGATCAGGGAGTCAGCCCGGCAGGATGAGGTATCCTCCTGGCTGTCCTGAGCCTAGTCGGCTGCAAGTAGACAGGAGAGGCTACAGGGTGTGGCATGTCATCTGCCCCATGCGTTGGTCTCAGCCTTCCTCCTCGGGGTTGTTCGCTCCCACGTGGTCCAGCAGCACCCACGCATGGCAGCCCACAGGGCGCCTGAATCCCAAAGGGGAGGAGGGCAGGAAGGTCACCCACCCCGCGACCCGCTGGGGTCCGCGGCAGGAGCCGGCCACTCCCCCATGTGCCCCCGAATTCCCAGACCCGGGCCCGGTGGCGGCCGAGGTGCCCATGGACCTCCGGGGCAGTGGAGCCTTCTCGCGGGCCGAGACTTGGTGCTCGGTAGTGCCTCCGCCAGCCACACCAGCACGGCGAGGGCAGGGGCTGTGGGCTTGGTGAACTTCCGAGCCCCGGCCCGGGGAGGTACAGGAGGGAAAGTCCCTCACTTGGCAGGAGCCGAATTAGGAAGGAAGGGAAGAATACTGGCACTGAGGAGTTCCTCCAGCTACCCATCACCCCCATCAGCAAACATTTGGGGCACCTGCCATTTGGAGACAGGAGAGCTCATGTTCCAGGGGTATCACTGTCGTGTAGAGGAATAGGTTCGGGGGCAGAGGGGGTCATGCCTCAATGAGGAGGGTAGGAAGGGGGTCATCTGGGGAATGTCCTCCAGGAAGGGCCACTTGGGGCAGAGTAGGGGTGGTCATATCAGAGACATGAGCAAAGGCCTAGCTGCACTTTGGTTAGAGGTGACAAGTTTTGAGGGGATTGGATGGAATTGGAGGGGGTGTACTGTAAAGGTAGGCTGGAACCCAAACAGAAAAGATTTCAGGCAGAAGAGAAATCTGATCAGACTTCATTTCTCAGGGCACCTAGGAGGGGCTCGAGGGAGGCCTGGAAATGGCAGGGCACTGTGTGCAGCAGAGGCAGGTTCAGGAGAGGTTTCCTCAGGAAATTTGGGTGGAGTAAGGGGGCAGCCAAGAAGAGAGGCTAAAACAGGGCAAGCCGGGGCTGAGGAGGGATGAGTAGGGAACTTCCGGATTAAAGTTTCAAAACCAGGACAGGCATTTCATGATTCCTATTCATGGCCACGGATCATAATGGAACTTAAGCTCTCAGCTGAATCTTTCAATTAAAAATAGATTCTCTGAGTGATGTCTCTGTGCACGGGTGCTGGTGTTCCTGGGCCACCAGAGCAGAGCCAGTGCTGGCTGCCTTCAACCAGGGTGTTGTTGGCCTTTGTCTGAAGGGTGTCTTTCCAGGATTTCCCAGCCTGAGCTGTCTATATGCTAGGTTGGAAAGACTCTTGGCACCTAAAATTTCTGTTCATTGGAAAGACTCAAGTTCCCTTGGAGTCAGCTCAGTGGAGAGCATTTCCTATCCAGGAGTCCAAGCACCCCTTATTCCTGGCAGTCTCTGGTAACTTCTTGCCAGTTACGTGCCCTCAGTTAAGTGCCAGCAGCACAGGAGTAATAGTTCAAGATTTGATACATGTGACAAAACTAGAGACTGCATGGGACCCATGAGGCCACAGAGCCAAAATCAATAAACACTCTTCCCAGAGGCTGTCACTTGCTTTAGGTCTGGTTCTTGGCAGAGATCAGATGAGACCCACCTTCCAGTTCCTGAGCCTGGCACATGCATGTCCACTTGAAACCCTTGGCTTTTCAGTTAATGAAAAGAAAGTCCTTGTCCAGGGAGGGGCAAGACCTCTTTAGGTTTGTTGGTGTGGTCCTATCTTGCTGTGGAGGTTTGTTGGACATTGCTGGCTGCACTGTGCCAGTCGGATGGCCCTCACCCCCTCCCTCCCACCCTTTACTGCACAATTGCCTCCTCTGGCCTGGTTGACTTGAAGCTCCCACCCATCCAAGCAGCAGAGGTGGCCTCACCTATCACCATCACAGCCACAAGAGAAGGAAAACAGGGTCACCAGAGGTTAAGATGTAAGGTGGGCCAGAGGAAAGAAAATAAATCCAGGAGTGGGAGTGCCCGTACTGACTGGGGAGCTGGCAGCTATGACCTGTTTCCAGTAGGGCAGGCTGGCTGCACTGGGGGGAGGCTAGGGACTGCGCTACGGGTGTTGCTGTTAAACAGGGGACATAGGTTTCAAATGGACACAAGACACAATTGAAACAGACATTTTAAAAGCATACAGTGGAAAATGAGACAAAAAGATGAAACAAATTTGTGTATATCATTGACTACAATCCTCCTGGGATGTGTAGTGACTTGAGGTTAAGAGACAGCATTACATAACTCAGGGATTGTGAATGAAGAAAACATGTGGACTTAAGCATGTGAAGAGACATCTTTAGAGGGTTACTGGACTGGCAGCAGGCAAGAGTCCTTGTCCCTTGTAAGGGTCGACTCCCATTCATATGAATGTCCCTGGTGGGATGTGGAGCCAGGTGTTTGTGTGGATTCTGTAATTAATCCCAAATTTTCCTGAGTATGAGTCAGCTGGAGGCCCTTACCAGAAATGCAGATTCCTGGGTTCTTCCCCAGAAATTGATATATGGTTATGGGAGCACAGGCATGCAGCTCTATGAATAATAGTCCCAGGTGGCCATACAGGTGGGAAGACAGTGGCCCTTTCTTTATGAATGCTGGCTCTCCTGGGATTCTCACTCATCTGAGTGTAAGAGTCACCTGGAGGACTTGTTTAAAGATTCCTGGTGCCACTGCCTATGGATTCCAATATAAGCCAACAAGCACACCAGGAAAGTCTTAACAGGAAGTCTAAGAGACAACGGTAGAGTTCCCTAGTGCGCTGAAAAAAAAAAAAATGGACTAATTCCTGGGTCCTACCCCAAAATATTATAATTCATTTAGTCACGGAGGGTCAGGTCAGCAGCAGTGTCTGTCAACAGCCCTGGTTACAAAAGTTTTATCAAAACTACCAATTATGGGGGTAAGGAAAGCAGATGAGAAAATATCTATTTTAAAAAATAATATTGGATACTCTTCGAGAGAGTATAAGATTTCATGCAGTTAGCCAGCAATATGCTGATTTCTGTACAATTAACAGAAATAAAATTACCATGGCTTCATTTTCATTGTCTACAGCAGATCCAGGGACTCAGAATTGAGCTTTTTCCATTTTAGCACAAAATGTGGAAGATATTTTTTGGGTCCCCACAACCAGAGATTTTCCAGCCAATATGGTTTTTTGGTCAATGTTTTCTGAAGTATGAGGACTGCATTTCACTACCCTACGCAGATAGAAAGGACTCTACCGAGGCATAAGCTCTTCATGTAATTATTTAGGCAGGGGTCACATTTATAGCTACGGATCTAGTTTGGCTTTCCAGGGTCATCTTCAGGGCAGAGCAGCACCTCAGGCAGGCAGGAGGAGCTGGCTCAGTGTCTTTTGGAGAAAAGTTACAGCGCCACTTATCTAGAGAGAGGGTTGAGTGGACAAACCTAACAAGACATAGGCAGCTCCAAGTTGGGAAGTTGAATTCTACTTTCAACTTCAGACAAGTCCTCCCACCTACTTTAATACTGAATCAAATGAATGAAAACCAACCCCAAAGCCAGCTTTCAAATGCTTCCTTCTAAATGAAGTGCAGTCCACATGGAGAAAGCACCTGCCCACCAGTGAGGAGACTCAGAGGAGCGGGCCTATGTAAGCTGGGGCTCCTGTCTAGTAGTAGCCACCCTCTGCTGAAAGGGTTGTACAGGCTTCTGTACATATTGTACAGCACTTCCATATTCAGAACTAAGGCTGAGGAACAGCTACAAATGTCAGACAGAAGTGTGCAGAAACAGCGGCTGTTCACCATCTCTCAGCACTGCTGGGCCACTTGGATTCCTTCCCGTCCCATGTGGACAAGTATCCTCGGATGTTCAGATGAAAAGGACAGTGTGAATCCATGGAGAACATCAATCATATTCGAAAAGCCAAATAAAGTTTCAGAAATGCTTCTGAATACAAAATAGATGATGGAAACATGAAGGCCAGTGAATGAAACTGCTCTCCCTTTTAATCAGTTTTACAGATTGACGCCATACAGCAGTAATCACATTGGGAGACAGGATGGGCTTCTTGTTCATATACAAGATTGTGCAAGCTCATGGACTGAGGCTTCAAGGTGTTACCAGTTTTGAGACAGGAGGCAGTACAAAGCTTTTTAGTACAGGGGAAGCACAGGAGGAGACGGTAGACAAGACGATTACCTTGGCAGAGGCGAGTTAAGGTGAGAGGCCAGTGCTGCTGGGCCTTCCTCTATCCTGAGCTCTGGCGGTGGCTCGTGCTGCTCCACAGGACTCTGCAGCTCAACCACAGCTCTCCTGCTGCAGCAGATCTACCTTCATGTCTCCAAGTGTTCTCATGAGTAATAGAGCTATTCTTGGTCATCCTGCTTCTTGGTAACCTACATTCTAACATACATTAAGTCATTAAGTAATTACTAATCTGGCAAATCTTTCAAGAATTTTGGCATTCAGAACATCTCAAATACCCCATTACTGTTAATCCACTTACTAAAACTGTTTTTGAGTTTCAAGAAGACGGTTTCTGACCCCTCCCCCCCATTATAACAATTACATATAGACTCAACTAAAGGGAGGGAAAACAGATTTTTCTTCAAAGGAACAAATCTGGAAAGGCAGAAGGCCACCCAGGCTACACCACTGAGGACGCTAACTGCACTACATTTCTATCACGTCTATGCAGTCCACTAACGCTATTCGCCAGCCTTTGAACAAGCATGTTCCTGCCTTCCCTCTTCACACCCACTGGCAGCAGAGAAGACATTTTCAAGACTCATACATTTAAAACACCTAGCTGACCTTTACTTGGCCCAAACTGGAATTCTTATAGCAAGCAATAGGAAGATGGTGCCTAGGTTTGGCAACTGTCAGATACCAGTTCATATGGCAAGAACACAGCTCCATACTGTTTCGGCTGGATTTTTGTTGTCCTGCTTATGCACCTTAGGAACATGTATTTGTAAAGTCCACTTTAAACACAGGCTTCCAGGATATAACAGAAAAAGAAAACCATGCATCATAGCTATTTTCAATCTCCCAGAAAGCCTAATTTTCTTACTGCTGTGATTTACCTATCTGTATAAAAGACTTTCCTAAGCAGGTTTTTATAAAGGAAAAAAAAAATGCAATTATTATGGCTGAGGTTTTACCTAAAGTGAAGAGAAACAACAAAATATTCACTAGGTTTTTTCCTAAAAAAAAAAAAAACAACAAACTTTATAAGAAAAGACTGTGTTCAATCTGTATTTCTCTTACTTCCAGAAACAAAATATTAATACAAAATGGTTTTTCTTTTAAGAAAATTCCACGAGACTGCAGTGAGCTGAGCTACTGTCTCTCCATAGAATGTGCATTAACTCTGTAAGTTCTGTATAATAACTGGTGGCTCCTGAATGTTCCCAATGGTGATTTTGTACCTTTGCACTAATCCTTCATGTAAAACAAGTATTAGAAGGTAGTAAAAAAGCCTTGAAGAACAACTGTTCCTCTTTCCTCCCCAAAATGTAATAGTCATTTTTCTGTCTCACATACTATCATTGCCATACAGAGAATGACTGATTCAGAAATCAACACTTTAAGAAATACTATCATGAATCCAGAGAGGTGATGGTTAATGATGAAGTCCCCCTGCTCCTGAAAGGGACTTTAGGGGGAGCTGTCCCTGAAACGGCTGTCCTATGCTTCTTGGTCAGCTTCTGAATCAATGGTTCTGCGTCAATACTGCTTGAGCACTGCAGAACCCCAATTCTTGCCTGCAATGTAGGCCAACACCCCAAATCCACAACCTCTCTTCCACAGAAAAGAACCCTGGTGCAATGTCCACATCTTCATATTTATTTCCACAGTGATAAAACATGGAATATATTTAGCTACCATAGTAGAGGAAAAAAAATCTTTCATTGATTTATGATTTAAGTCCCATAACAATGAATCCAACTCTTCTAAGTCTTCAATTGACTAACATTTACTCAATCAAATGCTGAAGTAAATGGACCCCCATCTAGGTCTCAGAAGTCATGTCATACAGTTTGTCTTATAATGTACTTATGATGGGTTGTGACTTCTAATACTCAAGCAGGGTTGATAGTGAGCGACAGCCCAAGAAGCACATGGCTTTCTACATGATTTTTTTTCTTTTGCAGTGATGGAGACTGGAACAAGGGCCTTATGCATGTTAGGCAAGTGCTATACCACTGAGCCACAACCCCAGCCCCCAAATTCACTTGTTTTTTGTGTATGGTACTGTGACTTGAACCCTGGGCTTTGAGCATGCCAGGCAAGCATTCTACCACTGAGTGACTTTCCAGCCCTGTACATGGATTTCTTGACCTAACATTCAAAAGGTCATTTTGTAGTACTAATTTAATTTTGATCTTTCCCTAAAAGACAGAAACCACATCCCACACTCCTATGTATAACTTATTATTTGGGTGTTTTAAAATAAATGAGCAAGAAGTGGAGGCATGAAAAAAAATCCAGCTTCTTTTGGCATTAGGAGACACAGAGATCTCAAGAAGAGAGCAGACAGCTTCTGTATCCACCTGCTCATGGCTGGTTGTCACAGTTCCCTTAAAAACAAATGTCTAAAATTGCTGCCAGCAATGAGGGGCTCAATGGGACTGTGTTTGTTATAAAAGAAGATAAACATGTTTAGGAAACATACAAAGCAGAACAAGTTGGTGATGGCCTATGTACAAGATCTGTGCTTGAAGCTTTGGTGTACCTCCTGGGCCAGTTGCTCAGACACCAAAGCCCATTCCTGATTAATTATCAATACACAATTCAAACCAAACTACTGAAACATATTACTTTTTTTCAGAATAGGGAAATAAAGGCACAGAAACCTGTCAAAATAGATTTTTTTTCCATAAGAATAGTATGGTTGGTTAAAATAGTTTATCACTAGTAAAACCTGTATCACTAGAGCAGACAATACAAATTAGTTTTAAAAAAAATGACATTCACTGAATTCCTGGTCTGTGCATTCAATGTGAATAATCATCAAAAATATATTACAATTAAAGGAGGTTTATAAGGAGCTCTGTCTGGGGTTTCTATAGCATACTTAGTATTTTAGATGAGAAGTACCACACTGATATCTTGGCTGTCTACTGTTCCTTTTTATGTCACCTAGAGAGTCTGTCTCTTAGGAGTGCAGGTTCACGTGCTTCCACAGAATGCTGTGCCTACATGACCTCCTCAGGGACTTCCAGACTCCTCATCAGATTCCACATCTAAGAGTTCAATGACCTGTATGACACTTTAATAAATATTTCTGTGTTTTTTGCTTTTAAGCTCAGCTTAAATTTTGTCAAGGAAACCATTTCACAAGAGGGTTTTTCACAACCTACTATCAGCAATATTCCTTGTTTATTAGAATCTGAAGATGTCCATATTACATCAAATATAAATATATATTATATTTACATTTCCTTCTTAGCTTTTCAACTTAGGTGAGTGTATTTATAGATAATGCCACAAATGCACCACTATTATAACCCTCAGTGCAGCTGGTATCTTTCTTCCATTAGATGCATATAAGACAGCATCTTAAAAGAGGTGTACTGTTCTTTTTAAACAATAGGAAAGAATGGGGTATCCATGAATGGACGTCTAGGAATTCCTTAAGAGATTCTGTTCTGTTTTTCAATATTTCAAAATACCTGAAAAAATGTGGTCCCTTTTAGCAGTACTATTCTCTACTTGGGGACAAGAAAATTAAATATGCAACTTAGAAAGGAAAAGAGCCCAAAGAAAAGAGAACCTGCTTGTTAGCTCATTAATCTGTTTTAGTAAAGATCTGTTTTAAAATGTCTGAATGCTGTACAATATTATACAAAAACAATCTTCAGCCTTCAAAGCAGCTGCTGCATTTTCTTAGAGATCTGTTTGCCTGACTAACAGTCTGCTGCCATGGTGGGCCTTTGTCTTGGTCACTTTCGGTCATCAATGGTTTTAATGAATTCTACTGCTGCTGTGAACTGCATCCACCAATAGGACTCTTCTCCAGACAGACAGCTGGCATAGAAGCTGCTGATGTACTGCACAGTGGACAGCAGGCAAGGTGGGTTTGCCTAGAGAAGTGAAAAATGAACAAGTCAATCACTCAGATGCTAAGCTCTGCCCAAGTCATCTTAGCATGTGTTCTTTAAATGTTTTTTTTTTTTTTTGTGTGTGTGTGTGTGTGAAAGAAATACCAGTCCTTTTGAAAATAAACTCTACATTGCTTTTTGGAAGTAATCTATAAACAATATACTGGAAAGGCAGTTGGGTTCTAATCCTAGCTGAACTACCCAGAGCCTTCCATCCTGGCAAATCACCTAATCTTGGTAGCCCCTCAGGTGGCTGAACTAATCTCCATAATCTTCTTCAACAGTCCAGGATTCCAGCAAGTTAGATAAGAAAATAAATGCTGTGGGCTAACTGATAATATCTGGTTAGGAAGTCCAGGTAGAATCAGCTGAGAGTAAAAAAAAAATAAATAAAAAAGGTAATGTGCCCCCTATAGCCCAGAGGGGACACAGAACATCTTCTGTTTGTTCACTTTCTTTCACATGGACAGAAAGGACATATGCTATTAAATAGTTTTTAAATAGGACAAGCTGAGCCCCCTTCCTTAAAATCTGTTCAAAATGGCTCTGCAGTAGGACTAGCCAGATCACACTCAGAATAGAGAACAGCAAAGGCCAGGAGAAGTTGCACCTGCCTGTGTGCGGGGTTTCTGACTCTGAGCCAAAAGTTTCAGTTGCAGAAATACCACCAACACTAAAGATTAGGAAGATATATGTCAGACGTACTTCAGATATCAGCGGCTGGGGTGTGCTAATATTCAGTGATGTCACTTGGGGCTGTGTGCACCCAAACTGCATGGTCACACCCAAAATGTTCAAAATAAAATGTTTAAGTGAATTGTAATTTTAGAGTTCAAAGAAAGACAAAGGGATATAGCTCAGTTGGTAGAGTGCTTTCCTCACATGCACAAAGCCCTGGGTTCAATTCCCAGCACCATTAAAAAAAAAAAAAAAAGACAGACAAAAGATGTCAATACTTTTTAAAATAACGAAGTATAATTATAAAATAAGAGGCTCAAAGAAGATAGAAGTGATTGGTAAATCTGGTGGTCTATTTAACAACCATTATAAAGAATTCCATGTGAAAGAAGATTACAAAAGTACAATAAAAAGAACCTGTTTTCATTCACTCAAGGATGACACATTAAGCCCCAATTAAGATCTATAGGCACTGGGCTGGGTTTGTGGCTCAGTGGTAGAGTGGTCGCCTAGCATGTGTGAGGCACTAGGTTCGATCCTCAGTGCCACATAAAAAAATAAATAAGTGAAATAAAGGTATTGTGTCCATCTACAACTAAAAAAAAAAAAAAATGAAGGAAAAAAAAGAACTATAGGAAACTACTTAGATACTGAAAATGTTCATCTAGGAACTGATCCTCTCTTGCTTTGTTTTGAAAACTGTGACTTCTAAACAGAACAAATCTTGACATTATACACTTTCTTTCTGGATAACACAGGACTTGAGATGGAGAAGAGTCCAGGTCTCTAACACTACACCACATTAAGCCCTGTGCCACCCTACTCAGGATGCCACCTAAACTCTTTAACTGATAGTAGATAAGAGACCCACCTTTATCAACACAAACACCAACACAGGAACAAAGTCATCTGCTCCAGGGACAGAGTCCTCATTGGCCAGGCTCAGGAGGTTCATAATTGTAGAGCACATTCTCAGGATGCACTGCACTTTGTCCCGGGGGGTTTTATAAGCACTTATTGTCCTGATTTCTGATTGTGCAGATGGCCACGGTGCTTCCCGAAGATAAACCTAAGTGAGACCACAGATAATAACAGACCCTCAATACAAGGGCAATGATCTGTTGGAGTGACCATGGCAACCTCCAACCCAAGTCGGGGATAGGCTAAGGTGGCTGCTTTCCTCTTTCTTCAGTAAAACTGGACTTTAGGTCCTTCCCTTTCCACCCAAGATTATAGTTATCTTTTAAATGTTTATGTGATATACTTTGTGTTTTAAAATAGAGCAACACAGATATACATTAATAGAAAGGGTATACAATAACAAAGAACCAAGAATTCATAAAATTTCAATGATCCTTTTTTTTTTTTTTTTTTTTAAGAAAGAGAGAATTTTAATATTTATTTTTTAGTTTTCGGCAGACACAACATCTTTGTATGTGGTGCTGAGGATTGAACCTGGGCCACACACATGCCAGGCGAGCACGCTACCACTTGAGCCACATCCCCAGCCCCAATGATCCTTCTTAAATAGCTAGAAAAGGACTTCTGTACATTTAATAGCATGAACAAGCTATTAAAACAAGATAATTTAAGAATTAATATATACTTTCTTACAATGGTTCTTGAAATGAGATCCAAAAATAAAAAAGAATTAAAAATTTTATGCCAATTAATGTTTCATTTGTGGGGAATTTAATAAAAACAACCAGAACTAGCTCAAATAGCTGAAATTTTCCAGATTTCTTATTTTGTAAGAGATGTATGCCAGGTAAAAATGCTAGTATCAATAACTAAAAGGTAATTTGAGACCATGCCATATTTAATTACTTCTTTTGGAACAAAATTCCTCACCTTCTTTGGAGTGTCACAAGCCCCTTCTTCAAATGGGATGGCTGTGTAGAAACAAGACTGTAAGAACACCAAGACAGCTCGCTGCCCAGGAAGGCAGGGCTTGGGACAGAAGCCAGCAGCTCTGGGGAGGCACTCTCCTCCTCTCCTCTACTGAGGTCCCTTTCCATGCCAGGGAAATTTAACCCTGGGAACATGACAGAGTGAAAAGTATCTAGTGCAAACGGTGCTTCCTATTTTATCACACTCCAGTTCCCTGACATAGTGGTAATATGCACATGGTACACCATGCAAGTTAGTTAACATGTAACCCATGGTACATAAACCTGTATTACCTCTGGGATCTGAAGAGCTCTGTGATTTGCAGTCACTACTTTAGACAATCTCTGGATATGTTCATGAAGAACCCTGAAAACCAAAATGCAAATGTAAATATACATTTCAGAAAATAAGGCATAAAAAAGCCATAGTCAAATTTTTTCAAAACACTCAAAGTATTTTAGACTTATTTATTTATGCAGGTTACAAGTACAGTTGAGACTCTCATGGCCATAAATTTTCTTTTTTATCAGAAAAGGTTCAGATTTAGGATCTGCTTAGAAATGCCAAATGAGCTGTGGGGATGCAGATAGGGTAGGGGAATCCTCCTTTCCTGGACTAGGACAGCATTCCAAGGAACAGAGGAGAGAAGCCCTTAGCTTGAACACACTGCTTAGTAAAGGAGAGGAAAAAGAAGAAAGTGAGAGAAAGTAAGAGGGATCAAGAGCCAGAAACCAAAGATCAGGCTTTCAGATGGAGAAGGGACTCTGCCATTCACCAGCCCCTCACTTTCTATGTGAAAACAGGATTAAAAGGTATAGGATTTGCCTCAGTAGCAGGAGCTAGAATAGCTTCTTGACTTCCAGTGTCTGGAAAGATCCAGACACTGTTTATTGTCTTTAAACCTGCAGAAATGCCATGAAGGAGTGGGTAGGAATACTCTACTTCAAAGTTGCTCTCTTCAGTAAATGTAACTTCAATATCCCATTCTATATTCCATGCCGAACACCAGAAATTGGTGCTCTGGAGAGAGAAAAGGCCCTGGGGTAGGCTAACAACCTCGGAGACGATGAATACACGAGAGAGGCAAGTTGGAACAACTCTAAGTGATTTCACAAGAATGTGAATTCTCTCAAATTTATGTGCAACCTCTTAAAATTTCTGTAGGCCTGGGGGTGTAGCTCAGTAGAGAGAGTTTGCCTAGCATGCATAAGGCCCTGGGTTGCATCCCACAAAAACAAAAACAAAACTTGCATGAACTATTAATAACCCTTCTCTGAGATCCTATTGCACAGACCCCTATTAGTTACTGGGCTGGGAAGCATGGAAATAACTGTTACACACTTAGGGCAAAAGTAGGACTGCAGAGCAGTACTTAGGGAAAAAAAAAAAGGGTAATAACGGATAACACACTTAGGGCAAACGTAGGACTGAAGAGCAGTACTCAGGAAAATTAAGAAGAGTAATAATGAAAATGATAATTCCTCCATAGTCTCAATCCCCAAAATACCCAATGTCACTATTCTACATTTTTTTGGGGGGAGGGTGGGAGTGGGATGGCGGTTGCCTTTTTTTTTTTTTTTTAATTTTTATTTTTTGAGACAGGGTCTTGCTAAATTGCTTAGGGCCTTGCGAAGTTCCTAAGGATGGCTTTGAACTTACCATCCTCCTACCTCGGCCTTCTAAGCCACTGGGATTACTTCTTATTTAATATTTTTGCAGTAGGCATCAAACCCAGGTCCTTTTGCACTCTACCACTTAACTACATCCCAGGCTCTCAGTATTACTTTCTAAAACAATTTTATTCAGACATAACTCACATACCATATAATTGCTGATATTTGTTGATAGTCAAATATATAACTGTTCATTCCTAATAAATATATAATGAGTACATATTAGAAGCCAGGCACTGTGCTTGATGCGATGACATTCATGCTCTCACAGAAGGGACAATCCAGTAGGAGAGAGAGCATTTATCAAATGATTACACTAACTAGTAATCAAGAACAGGAGAGAATCATTACCCTAAGTACATGTATGAAGATACGAATGGTGTGAATATACTTTGTATATAACCAGAGATATGAAAAATTATGTTCTATATGTATAATATGAATTGTAATGCATTCTGCTGTTATATATAACAAAGTAGAATAAAAAATAAAAATAAATAAGATTAAAAAAAAAAAAAGAACAGGAGAGAATTTCATTCCCCAGAGACATCTGGCAATGTCTGAAAATATTTTTGGTTGTCACAATTGGTTGGGCATTACTATACCTAGGGTGTTCAGGCAGGAATGCTGCCAAACACTCTACCATCTATAGGACAGCTTAGTCTTCACAAAGAGCTGCCTGATCTCAAATGTCAGTAGTGCTGGGTTGAGAAACCTTGACTTAAATAAATGGCAAATAACAATCATGCAAGTGTTAAAGAGGGGTACTAGGCCTGAGACAGCCCTAAGGGGATTTAAGCTAGTCAGGAAAAGTTTCCCAAGGAAGTGATGCTTGAATTGAAATCTGAATGATAAGTAAGAGTTAATCAGACAGAGAAGGCAGGGAAGAACATTTGAGGGAGGATACAAAGCTGTGCCTTCCAAAAAGGCCACACAAATTCATATACCTGCCAGCCTGATGACCTTCCTGAAAACTGGGTATTTATTATTATTTTTTAAATTATTATTATTATTTTTTTTTTTGGTGGTGCTAAGGATTGAACATAGGACCTCATGTATACTAGACAAGTATATACAACCACTGAGTTATATCCCAGGCCTTTTTCTAATTTTTTATTTTGAGACAGGGCCTTGCTGGCCTCAAATTTCTCATCTTCCTCATGTATGTCCCCCAAGCATCTGGGATTACAGATAAGCCCCTCCATGCCCTACTTATCATTCTTTTGAATTGCATAACTCTCATGGGTGAAAAATGATAACTGAGACATTTCCTTTACTATCAGATGCTAAACCACAGGTACGGCTTGCCTAAAGTATGGGGCTACCTGATACACGCATCCAGCACAGGCACTCAACATAGAAGCACTCACTGGTCACGAAGGATATCCCCATCCTGATTAGGGTAGAAGGCAAGCTTGAAAATGCGATTCATCACACTTCGTTCGATGGCCAGCTGAGCATCCTGCAGCTGCTCTTCACTTGCATTTTGCCATATGACATCCTGGGCCATTGCACCATAAAGAAACTGTAGAAAATCTTCTACCTGAGCAGTTTTATCATCAGCTGCTGTGAGTTTCTGAAAATCTCCAATGCACAAACAATAACTTTTAAAATACATCATATGAATAAACTTAAAAAGGAAATTTTAGAACTTTTCCCCATTTTCCTCTGTTTCATTTCCCCTCAATCCAACATATTAAATGGAAAATTCTAGAAATAAACAATTCATAAGTTTTGAATTGCAAGCTGTTTCTTGGTAGGCATCTCATTATAGGTTATAGGTATAGCATATAGAGATCAGTATTAGACACAGTTTCAGGCATCCGCTGGGAGGAGGGGGTGTCTTGGAACATATCCCTTGCAGATAAGGGGGGACCAATGTATTAAAATCCATTTTTAAAATATTTTTTTGTAGTTGTAGATGGACACAATACCTCTATTTTGTTTTTATGTTTCTTGTTTCCTCAACAAGTGTGGTGCTGAGGATCAAACCCACTGCTTTCCACATGCGAGGTGAGCACTCTACCACTGAGCTATAACCCCAGCCCCTAAAATCATTTAATTGCTAGTGATACAGATATTAAAGCCTAAAGGTTTTGGAGTGCTTTATTTTAGGACAATACACAGCCAAGTCATTAAAATCAGGAAAGAGTAAGAAATATCTAAATATTTACGTGCCAATGAATTTGTTTAAAAATATGTTGTTTGTAAAAATGAGAAAGATTGTGTGAATCCAAAGTTTTACCAACTTCCCCAATTTTTAAAATAAACTGATATTCAATCCAGGAGAAAAAGAAATTTAGAGATTTGATATCAAAGTGTAATTATTAAGAATCCACAGGGGCTGGGGATATAGTTCAGTTGGTAGAGTGCTTACCTCGCATGCACAAGGTCCTGGGTTCAAGCCCCAGCACCATCAAAAAAAAAAAAAGAATCCACAAACTAACGAGGTATTTAAGGAGCTGGTCTAAAGTATGCAGGTACTTACACAAGCTAGCAAGCAAAACAAAACAAATTTTCCCAATCTTCCTAATAATAAATGGTTGAAGACATGCTTCCTCTAACAGTAGTTACCTTGAATGAATTCCCTGATCTTCTTTTCTTTGCTCTCAAGCAGTAACCTCACACAGACAGTGGTAAAATATCGATTGGCTACCTCTTTGTCCCGTAAAACCCTTTGCAAGAGCCTCTCCAGGTGAGCCTGCGTAGTCTGCAGTCCTTGTCGACAGCGAGTGAGGTAAGCGATATATGGGGCTCTTTTCCTAAAAGGAAAAATGCTTTGCAGGACATCAGATATGTACGGTGCTTACTTTTTTTTAAAAAAACTAAGAGTTCTAATTTTTTTCACTTCATAAACTTTTGCTTTACAAATTGGCATGTCAGGCTACAGACAAATGTCCTGGGGAATATTTATGCTGCCAGCTCAAGAAACAGAATCCTGTTTTTCTTGAGCTGGCAGCATGAATTGTGCATGTCTGTGATGAACAGTATCTTTTGAACTGAATGTTTAGCTCCCTAACTCAGTGAATATTACTAAGGCTCTTCAGATTCTAGGTTTATTTTATACTGGAGCACAGTCTCCCCACTAGTAGCACCTCTTACTTAACAGGAAATGAACAGTTACAGAAAATTGAAAATAAGTTGGGCATGGTGGTATACACTTGTAATCCCAGCTCACTTGGGAGGCTGAGGTAGGAGGATTACAAGTTTGAGGCCAGCCTGAGCAACATAGTGAAATCCTATCTCAAAATGAAAATTAAAAAAATAGCTGGAGATACAGCCCAGAAGTAGAATACTTCTGGGTTCAATCCCCAACCATCACCCCCCCACATACAAAAAAAGAAAATGGTGATGATTAAAAATAACAACAAAAAACAAGCTATACAAACTAGTTCGTTAAACACTCCCCACCAGCTATTTGCTTATGGTGTTAATGTGGAGCTCGTCCACTAGGACATGAGGCCTCCACACTGCCCATGCATCTCAGTTACACTCTTCCCCATAACCATCAGCTGGCAGCCAAAGAAAAATATACTACTACTTCTCTAGTCCACTAAAGTAGTATTTACTAATGTCCCTTTAAAAGAAAGTAATAAACTAGTTATCCTAGCCTCACAATCTAGACAAACCTCTTTACTGTTTTTGTGCAAAGCTGACATAAACTGCACTTCTCTATTAGGAAGAGCTGCTCATTTGTAACTACATTTCTGGAGTGTGTAGCTTAGAAATCTATATCCAGGTAAACATAGACATGCACTTGGTAGTAGGCCTAGACTGGTTTGTGAAACAAGGGCTAAAAAGAAAACACTTGCAGCTGAGAATGTCTGTTGAATGGGTTGGGTATGTTACCTGTAGTCCTCAGCAATGGATGCCAGCAGTTTCCTACATGTCCTATTATCAAAACGGCATACACAACGCATTGTTTCTTGAAGTTGAGCCATTAAGTTCTTATCTTGTAAATTAATTGCTTCAGCTATTTGAACTTTTAAGAAGCATACAATTTCATTATCTAAATAAAAAAATAAGAATTACATTACTATAGAGAATTTCCATGGGCTTACATATATACTGTCCCCAGCATTCGGGACATTAATTCTACTGTACCATTTATCACCAAAACTAAGCAGTAGTGCCACTGCCATTTAGAAAAAAAAAAAAATTGATAAACTATCAGTAATCAAAGTGCCCTTAAGTGACATGAAAACAAATGTGTTAAGTTGAACCATGGAATATTAATACAGCCAAAGAGTGAAATACTGGCAATTTCATTGGTTCAAACTGTAAATACAGAAGAAACTAAACTATCCAGAACCAACTTGCCTTCTGGGTCTGTATGGTCTGGTAATCCGTTCCTTGTTGAATGGGTTAACACTGGGAAGGCAACAGAGTCCGCAGAGCAAAGAGCAAGCCTCAGTTTCTTTTTTGCATCTCTGAATAATGGGTACAAAACACATTAATTTCTTTGTCCAGAATGGTCACTTCTTTTTTGGGGTGCTAGGAATCAAACCCAGGGCCTTGTACATACTAAGCATGTGCTCTACTACTGAGCTACCTCCTCACCCAGAAATGATCACATTTTATAAATATTTACTGTATGAGGGCTGGGATTGTGGCTCAGAGGTAGAGCGCTTCCTGAGCATGCAATCCTGGCACCACACAAAAATAAACAAAATAAAGGTATTATGTCCATCTATAGCCAAAAAAAAATTTAATTTACTTTATGAATAAATATGCTACTTCAGGATTCAAATATTTCAAATGTTTATTTTTATGTGGTGCTGAGGATTGAACCCAGCGCCTCACATGTGCTAGGTGAGTGCTCTACCACTGAGCCACAACCCCAGCCCCACAAGTGTGTGTGTGTGTGTGTGTGTACGTACACACACACACATTTATATATATATATTTTTGAGGGGGTGGTGGTGCTGGGGATTTAGCCCAGGGCCTTGGGCACAGGAGGCAAACACTCTACCAACTGAGCTATACGCCCAGCCCCCTAAAAAAATAATTTTAACTTACATCTCACTCTTGCTTGAAAGAACACACTTCTAATTACCTGAGGAACAAGGTTATAAAAGTGCTCTGGGCAAGGACCTCCCCATAGGGTCACCTGAATCAGTCAAACAAACCTTTTCTGACCTTCCATCACATGCTGAGTTTTACCTCAGGAACTCAGGAGAACCAGACAGCATATGTGCCAGAGAGGTCGCCAGCTCACCCCAGTACTCACACAAGAACACCTTCTATTGCATCTCTTGAAAAATTCTGGTCCTGCCACAATATAAATTTGCCCACTGACAAGAAACCCTTTTTATTGCTCTGTTGCTTGAGAGTTTTTGTATTGGATTCCTCTTAACTTCCAAATGCTGAACCACCTACTTCCACCCAGTAGCTGAGCCCGCCTCAGCTAGGGGCTACCCTCCACAGCAATGCAGCTCTCCCTAACGGGGAAGCATTGAGGCTCTCTTATTTGTTAGTGCCTATGGTCTTTTCTGGTCCTGTGGGTCACAGACCAGAATGTCTTCAAAATAACCAAATCTGCTATCTAGATAAAGGAGTTTGAACACCTTAGAGAAAGGCCAGAGAGTGTGCCTCCTCTGTAGGATGTCACTTGTCCACCTCATGCTAGCTCTGAGTCTTTCTCTACTGGATTTCTTCCTATAAAATGAGAAATTTAGATATCAAGATGAGGTAACATTCACCTCATTTGCCAAAAATATTATAAAATACATAATGGTAAAGTCACTTGATGAGTTTTAGAAAGTAATTCATGCTGGAAGGTAATTCTATCTGCTATTCCCCCAATTATACTGCAGGAAAAAAATATGGAAAGTTCCAAAAAGATCTGTTTTTTTTTCTTTTTTTGGTACTACAGATTAAATCCAGGGGCACTTAACCACTGAGCCGCATTCTCAGTCCTTTTAATTTTTTAAATTTTGAGACAGATTCTCACTAAGTTGCTTAGGGCCTCACTAAGTTGCTGAGGCTGGCTTTGAACTTGAGATCCTCTTGCCTCAGCCTTCTGAGCTGCTGGGATTACAGGTGTGTGCCACTGAACCCAGTAGCAAATTTTATTTACAAATATTTTTTGCATAAATATAATAATATATTATATTATTTTAATATATAAATATAATAATATAATATATAAATATAATAATATATATATTATTTTAAGGAAGAGTTTCCTTAAAATAACTGGGAGGAGGTAAATATGGAATAATACTGGTTATGTGTTGGTAACTGTTGGATCTGGATAATGGGTACATCATTGTATCTATTTGAAAATTTCTGGAATAAAAATATAAGCCAAGTGCAGTGTCATACATTTGTAATCCCAGCAAATCAGGAGAATAAGGCAGGAGGATCACGGGTGCAAGGCCAGCTTCAGCAACTTAAACTTAGTGAGAACCTGTCTCAAGGCATCCCTGAGTTCAATCCCCAGCACCAAAATTAAAAAAAAAAAAAAAAAGTAAAAGAGAGAGAGGTGGGGGTGGGGATGAGGGAGACATGGGACACGGGACTTTGCAAGTCCACAAGAGATAACTAGTGCTTTAAAGCTGAGGCTTCTTGTCTGAGGAAACCGAGGATCGCTATCAAAGAACCCTGAAGTCATTTTTTTTCTCAAGCCCTATTAGAAATAGAGGCCTGCCCACGTAATGAGGATGACGACAAAAAGAGAGGTTTACTGAGATAGTGAGTTGCTCCATCACTGTGTGCAGGGCGATTCCAAACTACCCATGCCCTCTCCTGATGTGAGCCACACACACTCACAGCTTTGCACAGGCAGGAGCACTGCAACTTGTTTTGTTTGCTTATGTGTTTTATGTGGGTATATGAGTCTTTTTTTTTTTTTAAATCTCTGAATTATTGCCTTTGATACATGACATCCAGAACTGAAGCAAGTCTTCTCAGTAACTATTTCATTCTTATCTGTTTCATAAATCTATTATTAAAATGACTTAATGAATCATTTGAATTGAATTGACTGCAATAATGATTAAAAGTCCAAACCCCAAAGTCCCAAATACTACAAAAGAAATACCTATAAGAAAAAGCTGAATCCTGAGGGTGGGCTGCTTGGCTCGCAGAGTCTGGGAGATCATCAGCTGAGATGTTCTGTAGTGTTTCATCCCGAGGAGAATCATGTGCACTTTCACCATCACCCATGACCTCTGGAGAACAAAACCCATCACCGAGAAAAGAATAGTTATATTAATTTGTAATATTCTGGTATTGGTACTAGTAGGTAATTCAGAGCAATTCAATCCTAAATTAGTAATATCTTAGAGTAAGAGTTCTTCAGAAGATAAAATAGAAAGAAGGAAAAACTCAAAACATTTGACCAAATGGTCAAAGCAACAATAATGTATCATGAGAGCAGATGCTGGGAATGGTTTTAATTCTTTTTTTTATTTAGTTGTAGATGGGAACACTTATCTTTTTTTTTTTTAATTTTTTATTCTAATTTGTTATATATGACATTACAATTCATATTACATATACAGAGCACAATTTTTTTTCATATCTCTGGTTGTATACAAAGTAACAATTATCTTTATATATATTTTTTTTTAATGTGGTGCTGAGGATAGAACCCAGTGCCTCATGCAAGCGCTCTACCACTGAGCTACAGCCTCAGCCATGGTTTTAAATTCTTATCACAATCCTAATCCGAAACAGTGAAAGTCTGAATTAATAAAGTTAATATTCCATAATCAAAATCACTGAACCACAAAACTCAAAATCTTCAAAAGTCATTTTACATAATAATTCACTTTAGAGACATGGACTCCTTCCCAGTCAAAAAAAAAATTGCTGGTTCTACATCCCTTTGTTGCACAATGGCTGAGGTGGACCAAGCGCATGGATCTCCAGACCTTCCCCCCACAGCCCTCTCACCACACCCAACAAAGAGCAAGAGGACTACCACAGAAAAGCCAGATCTGTGGGTCCCTCTACTTGTTCTGTTTTTAATTAGTCAATCAAGAATACAGATAAACAGGTGCTGGAGTTGTGGCTCAATGCTAGAGCACTTGCCTAGCATGTGTGAGGTACTGGGTTCAATTCTCAGCACTTTATATAAATAAATGAATAAAATAAAGGTCCATCCACATCTAAAAAAATTTTTTAAAAAATAGAATATAGGGGCTGGGGTTGTGGCTCAGCGGTAGAGAGCTCACCTAGCGCGTGCGGGGCCCTGTGTTCGATCCTCAGCACCACATAAAAATAAATAAATAAAAACAAAGGTATTGTGTCCAACTACAACTAAAAAGAAAAATAAATATTAAAAGAAAAGTTAAAAAAAATAGAACATAAACATACATAAAACATAAAATCAAAGGTAATAAAAAAATTCCTGAATATAAGGAAGATTCTGTGTTTTTATAGGAAAACATTCTTATTATTCAGAGAAAATTTCAAATGCTTCAGGAAAAAATGGAAAAACATATAGAAAAAATGTTAATAATTGTAATGTTTACATAGAAGGTATATGAATGTTCAGAATAGAAAAGTGGACATTCTCTTTTCCCATGACTCCCTCTCAGGCCCCTACAGTCTTTCTCAGAGCTAATTCATATTCCCAGTTTCCTGGAGATTCTTCTAAAAGATACTCCCAGCACACATAAGCATAAATGGGTGCAGACACTACTTAAGCTTTTATACACTTTTGTTTCCCTTTAATTTGAGGACTGTGTCATATTTTTCAGACAAATTATTCAATATTCTACTGTGAGAAAAACATAATCATTTAAAAAATAAGAACCAAGCAACAATGGATAACCTAAGAGAGTGCTGCCTCAGCTACCTGAAGAGAGATAACTGTATGAAATTACAGTTCTATAGGCAGTTGCAAAATAACCTCTTCCCTCCCGCTAAAGCATGCATCAGGTCACTCTGGGCAGTGACTCCAGGATTCATGGGATGATGACTCAGTCATCTGAACATCTGCACGTGCCCAGGCTTAGTGGGAGAGTACAGAGAGGGACATCAATTTAATCTGATTGGGTTATCAAGTTTGTAATTTTAAAATAGTATATTGATTCTCTAGCTATTTTTTTAAAGGGTACTTAAAAGATTTATCTTTATTACTATGGTAAAAATGACTGTTCAAATCTTTATCATGATTATCACCTGCATTTTCATAGTTTGCCATTGCTCCTTCACTGGGGCTGGTCCGTTTAATGGCATTCCGGTATTTGTCCAGAATATCCTCAGCAACCTGAGCTTGTGCAGTGAGCCTAGGGATGGGATCATCTGCAGGGGAAAGGAAGGTGAGAGAATTAGTTCCTTGGGTTTGTACTAGCGATGATGTTAGTAATGACACCAGTAGCACATCCCAAAGGCAGATTAGGAGGTCAGACTTAAAAAGAGCACATATCTCAATGTTAAGAGGCACCATGCAGCTGCCTGCTCATCCCATTTCTAGGTCTAAGAGCCTTGTCAAAGCAGAAAATTGGGAGGAGTCACTCCACCTTCTCATCATCACCAGAATTCTGCATGACAGTGACAAACTTCAGTGCAGACTGAATGGATAACAGGTTTCTAAAGGGCTTACACTGAAATCACTGTTAATAGCAATTCATGCTAACAAAACTTCCAAAGATGCACTTTTATATGCAGACTTCATTTAATCAAATATCTCTATGATGAACAAAAAAGAACTATTTAAACTTAAACTCTTTTTAATGATGAGATGTGCCTTTCTCTATTCTTTCTTCATGAATTAATTCCTTTCTACACCACATCTGAAAGTTATAGATATTCATATACTATCTCACTAGATCTCACCACGATAGTGCAATTGCTGGCACACAGCACTTTTGTGCATACCATGGTCAGCAACACTCAGAGAATCTAGACATCCTGAGAGAGTGCTGGAATGGTACCTGAATGCTCTGAGAAAAACTTAACATACCCACAAAACCACAGCTTTGTTTACCTATAGAACTGTTAGGCTGACAAAAAAAAAAAAAAATCAGCACATCAAAAGTGTTATCTTGGAGTCTTAGAAGTTATTCATTAATTGACTGGGCTGTCAAAGCAAAGAACTGCTATGATCTACAGGACAAAATAAAGTTTTATGGTAAAGTACAAACACCTGGGATAGAGCTAGGCCAATAGATAACCAACCATACCTACATTTAGTTAGAATCCCATTTTATTTATTTTTGGTTTTGGGGATTGAACCCAGGGTTGCTTAACCATTGAGCCACATCCCCAGCCTATTTTATTTTTTATGTTGAGACAAAGTCTTGCTAAGTTGCTTAGGACCTAAGTTGTGCCACTGCAACTGGCAGAATCCTTCTTTTACTAAGAAATTCTAAAATCATATCAAAATCATTAGATTTTTATACATATGCATATTAATAGTGGCTAAAAGGCTGAGGGTGCAGCTCAGTGGAAGAATGCTTGCTCAGCAATGTGCAAAGCCCTAAGTTCAATTCCCAGCAAGAGAGAGAGAGAGAGAGAGAGAGAGAGAGAGAGAGAGAGAGAGAAGTAGCTAATATTAGCAGCAGCTAACATTTATTGAGTGTTTACCATGTGCCAGAAACTGCACTAAGCACCTTAGGTGGGCTATCTCAATTAATCATCAAACAATCTTATAAAGAGGCACTATTATCACCCCATTTTACAGCAGAGCAAATCAAGGCACAGAAGTGAAGCAGCATGTTCGTAGCTTCTTCTTTTGTTTCTATGAAACAATAATTTGGTGTTCATGTCTCTGTAGAATTATATTCAACTATATAGAAAAAGAATTTCCAAAGTAATTTAATCATATTTAATTTCATGATGAGATCCCTAATAAAATTTTATCTTTTTAAAAATGTCAATTGATAGAACCTTTACTATTACAGAATCTTGTTTTGGAGGGGGAATACTTTTTGCTGATAGCTTTTGAGTGCTAATAAAGGCTCTGAAAAAGGGGCAATGTAATTTGGCTACACATAGTAAGAACCATAACCATGTTGTTTTAACCTATGTTTCTATTAACACCATTCTTAAAATTTTTAACCCAGGAAAATAATTAAAACAAAAATGCTATGTATACAAAGCAGTAAGGACGATTTTCATGGCTAAAAACTGGAAAATATTTATATATCCAATAGAGAATGTTTTACTATAGTAAAATCAGATTATTTTATTGTCAATAAAAATGATTCAAAAGCCAACTAGATCTGGTAGAAATTGAGAGTTCATAAAATGTCATGTGGTGGAAGAATACAAAGTTTCAAATATAATCTAATTCAATCATGAAAAAGCCACTATGTACAAACACAGAAAAAACATTGGAAGAGAATATGAGAAAAATAGTAGTTAGGGCAGCAGGATTACTGCCAGATTTGTTGAGAAATGTCCTTTTGTAAGATTTCTAATTAATTTAATAACTTTCAATGGGTCATTAATTAAGACTGGGTAAAAATTTGGGGGGGGGGTTACTGGGGACTGAACTCAGGGGCACTTGGCCGCTGAGCCACATCCCCAGCCCTATTTTGTATTTTATTTAGAGACAGGGTCTCACTGAGTTGCTTAGTGCCTCACCATTGCTGAGGCTGGCTTTGAACTTGTGATTCAGCCTGTCTTAACTCCTGTCTCAGCCTCCCGAGCCGCTGGGATTAGAGGTGTGTGCCACTGCGCCTGGCAGGACTAGGTAGAAATTTTTACACCCACAGGGAAGCTTAACTACTTGAGTCGAACCTAAAGAAAATGAATCACTATATTTAAAAAAAAAAAACAAAAAACAACAACAACAAAAAAACACTTATTCTACCTACTTAGCTTCTAGTGTCAATACCAAGAATTAAAAACATATGCCAAAAGGCCCAATAATTTATAATTTCACCAGTTATTAATTATTTTTGCACCCAGGGCCTTGCACATGCTAGGCAAGTGCTCCACCACTGAGCTACACCAAAGTTATTAATTTTAAAAATTAAATATTAAAGTAATTTTACCCAAAATAGTTCAGTTTGTATGTACTGGTGTTCTTCTAACACTAAGAACTAGGAAATGGAAAACGTACATAAATACCTTGCCAAAAAGACAATCTCTTTCTCTTTCCAACCAGACTGACAAGTCCCTATGAACCAGGGTCCTATGCGATTTGACTGAATACCCACAACATGTAACACAGTGCCTGGCATGAGTCAGATGATCAACAAGTATTTGCTGATTAAATAAGACAAGCTGGGCTGCTCTCAACAGGGAACTGTGGCCTGAACACCCTTTCTTACAGGGAAGTCACCATACCCAATAAAGAAGGTATGCTTTATTTGCTATGCCAGGACATGGAGATATAGCTAAATATACAAAACTAGGTACTAGAACTATAAGCATTAAAATGGGATGCTACCTGTACCATACTGATCTCTTTGAGGAGGCTGTTCTTTTGAGCTTTATCCCATTTTTTAATTATAAATCTTCATTTTACACTGGGCACCAAAGCAAACATGTGATCCCAGCTATGTGGAAGGCTGAGGCAGGAGGAAAACAAGTTCAGCAACTTAACGAGACCTTATTTCAAAATAAAAAAGTAGAAAGGGCTGGAGATGTAGCTCAATGGTAGAGCACCCCTGGGTTCAATCCCCAGCACCACAAAAAATAAATAAAAATTAAAAAAAAAATCTTCATTTAAACTATAGTAGGACAGTAGGATAACTTATTTTAAAATCAAAATTAGGGGAAAAAAAGAGGTGAGAAATGAACTTCCTTCTAGGTGCTCTATAGCATTTAGGAAACAATACCTAGTTATCAAATTCAAGGTTGGGTCATTAATACTACCTCTCAAACTCTTTTCTTTTAGGGTACTTATTTATAATGGGCCAACAAAAAGGTGCAGGAATACAAATGCTGGATACAGTAAAAACCCAATCCCTAGTTGTATTTTCCTTGGGTCAGATAGCAATGTTAGAATGGCTCAAGCTGTAAAAAATTAGTAAAGTTTTAAATCTTTTATTATAATAGTTGACATTTATGATACTGTTTGAACACTTTATCATGGGGGAAAAAAAAGGAAATGATTAGGTGAAAGAGAATTTCACTGTGCTCCTGAATAGACAAGAACAAACTGTAGATGGAAATAAATTTAGAATTCTATGATCATTGTTAGAGAAAATTACTCAATCAATGATCTAAAGGTCTGGCATGCACAGTACAATTGTCACCACTCTCCCATAGGCACTATGCCATCAACCCACTAGACGGCGAGCTGTGGAGGGTGCCCAGAGGCTCAGGATCAGGGCCCTCGTCATAAACGTAAGTTATGACAATGAGGATGAGGATGGTGGTGGCGGTCTGCAGGAAGAGCACACTGAGATTCACTGTGGCCACCAACTGGAAACCACAGGGCTATGAAGAACACACTCCCCACCGTGCACACACAGACACACTCTTCTAAAAAGGCAACACTATGGCACCCAAGAAAAAGTGTTATGAAATATGTGCTCTGGGAATGAAGGAGCCAGGAAGTCCATGGGTCTACAAACCTGTGAGTGTTGAGAATCTGTCAGGCCCCAGATCATCTTTGTCTTTTTCTTGTTTTTCTTTCTTTCTAAATGGTATAGGAGCTGGAAATTAAATAAAGTCAGTAGTGTGACATATAACATACTGCACTACTTGGAAGTTAACTGGTGTGCCAACATTTCTAAGTGAAAGGAGGAGGAAAAGTTTAAAAGCTAAAAAATTCCCAAGCGTCGGCTGATAATCATTCTTAAAAAATAGCCCTGAAGGTTCTTAAAGAAGCTTTCAGAATCTCCCTAGAGTCATCCACCATAAGAAGAATAATTTAGGCGGGATCATGGGGACTAGATCAAAACCACTGCCTCTTAACCTCTCCGCAAATCAGCACAGTCAAAAACTCTTGCTTCATTCTTTCTTCCCCACCAAGTGGGCTTGAGTATGGCATGGAAGCAGCTCTCCTCAGTGCCTAGGTGCCACAGCACTGGGAGAGGCCTATGGAAGAGGTTCCTAGCTGCTGCTGATCTCTCCTTTCAAGAAGAGAGGTTTTTTGCCAACTCAAATGATGCCAGGATATTCACACAAAAAAAGAAAACAATATTATACAACTACCTTCCAAAATAAACACTGCATAATACTTAGGGTATAAACATTTTCAATGAACACAGACATAAAAAGCTTAAATTTGTTCCAGGACTACAAAAGATGAATTTTCAATATTAAATTACCAATGGCATTCATTTTCCTGCAATAAATGATAGCAATACATTTGTCAACAGTCCAACATGTTTAACTTCAACAACATATGACCAGCATGACTTCCATTTATGAAACCACTACCATTTTCCTGCAAAGAATATTTCTAATCTCTGCCTTAGCATTCTTCTGAGTGAACCCATTTCCTACACTCGCAAAACAGCTAGAAACTTAGGCCCATGAAGCCTCACAGAGGAGTTGAGATATTGGCTCTCCAAGAGAGATTTTGGGGTTTTGTTTCTTCTTGCTAATACAGTATTCTAAAATTTTATAATATTACCTTTAGGCATGGCTGAAACAAAACGTTTTCTCCACCAAGGTCTGTTCCTGTCTGACTTCTCGTCATCGCTATCTTTGCGTTCTTCAATCTGCAGAAAAAGTTTAATGCTTTATTTGGTGTTGATACCTATGGATAAGTTACTATAAAAAAGATTTCAGAAAGTCTATGAAATACAAACACCAGGCCTATGTGCCTTAAAGCAAAACTGTTCGTATTGCCATGTAGGTAAATTCTGGAACATGGAAGTTACCTCTCAAGCACTAGACTGTGATCTGCTTGAGGGTTTATCTCATTACTGTTAGTTAACTAGAAGCTTAAGGAAGAGCCTGATATAGAGTAGGAACTCCAAAAATACTTATGGAGGGCTGGGAATGTGGCTCAGTGGTAGAATATATACTTTGTATGTGTGAGACTCTGGATTCAATCCCTAACACACACACAACACACACACACAATAAACAACAACAACAACAAAAAAAAAAACTGATGGATAAGTAAACACAGCTTAAATAAATTCTAGAGGGGTAGTAGAGATGGTGGAAGTAATAGTATTAATAATAAAACCAGGTGTGAACTGTGTGCAAAAAAATAGATATTATCTCATTTAATCCTCACAGTAGTCTTAGAGACAGGCCATATTATTAGGGCTTTTTATAAATGAGAAATACATAGCTAAATGAGATTATCTCCCTATCTTCCCCAAGTTACACAGTCTGCATGAGGACAGCTAAGACTCAAACTTAGAACTAACGGACTTCAAAAAAATCCAGATTTGAGCTGGACATGGTAGTGCATGCCTGTAATCCCAGCAACTCAGGAGGCTGAGGCAGAGGCAGGAGGATCTCAAGTTCAAGTCCAGTCTTAACAACTTAATGAGACCCTGTCTCAAATTTTATTTATTTATTTATGTATTTTTGGTGCTGGGTATTGAACCCAGGGATGCTCTGCCACTGAGCTACAACCCCAGCTCTTTTCATTTTTTTTGAGACAATGGTCTCACTAAATTTCTTAGGACCTGAATTGCTGAGGCTGGCCTTGAACTTGTGATCCTTCTGCCTCAGCATTCCCAGTCCTGGGATTATAGGTGTGCACCACTGAGCCTGGCTCAAAATTTAAAAGAAAGACTGGGGATATAGTTAATGGTAAAGGGGCTGGGGATGTGGCTCAAGCGGTAGCGCGCTCGCTTGGCATGCGTGCGGCCCGGGTTCGATCCTCAGCACCACATACAAAGATGTTGTGTCCGCCGAGAACTAAAAAATAAATATAAAAAAATAAATAAATAAATAAAATAAAAATAGTTAATGGTAAAGCACCCCTTAATTCAATCCCTGGTATGCTCCCCACCCATCAAAAAAGTCCTGGTTCTGATCACCATTATACAGAGTTATATTTAATTTTGTCATGTCAAAGAGAAAGGACTATAATTCCTTCACTAGCCTATGGTGTGACCTCACACAAATCTCTTAAATTTCTTTTCCTCACCTATAAAACTGGGGTTGAAAATACTTTCTCCAAGGGCATCTATGTGAATAGAGAATCAGACCCTAAGCAGAGAAATAGGGGCCTCTGTGCCAGGGAGAAGTTAGCAATAGTGATGGGAAATTAAATACATATAAGGCAGACTGATCAAATAAGTACATGAATAAAGAATAAGAATAGCAGGGTTCTGGATTGGGGCTGGGATTGTAGCTCAGTGGCAGAGCATCTGCCTAGCACATGTGAGGCACTGGATTCAATCCTTAGCAACACATAAAATAAACAAATAAAATAAAGGCATTCTGTCCATCTACAACAACAACGAAAAATTAAAAAAAAAAAGAATAGCAGGGTTCTCACTATTGAAGAATGGAGTTATAAGCATGGAAGGAAAAAGATAAATGAATACACAGGTAAATGTGTAGATAGACAGACATACACACACACACACACGCACACACATACTCTCTCTCTCTCTCTCTCCCCACACCCTTTACCTAGCTTTGTCCAATGAGAGGTCCAGGGAACAGCAACATCTCTATAGAAATGGATGCTGATTGATCTCAATTTCTAAAAACTATTTTTCACTAAAAAGAACCAGGGCTCCTTGGAGAAATTACTGATTTCAGGACTAGAGCCGTCAAAGTACAATATAAGCTTGTAACATCTCATGCCAGGAAGCAAAAACAGAAACAAACTTAAAAAATGATGGAGACAAGTCAAAAGAACCCTGGAGTAGGCATGGTGGCGCACACCTATAAGTCCAGCAGCTCAGGAGGTTGAGACAGGAGGATCCCGGGTTCAAAGCCAGTCTCAGTAATTAAGCCAGGCACTAAGCAACTCAGTGAGACCCTGTCTCTAAATGAAATACAAAATAGGGCTGGGGATATGACTCAATGGTCGAGTGCCCCTAAGTTTAATCCCCGGTACCCCCCTCCCCAAGAAAAAAAGAAAAGAAAAAGAACCCTGAAACCAGCTTGAAAGGTTTCTAACTAGCCAAATAGGGACAACTGGGCTTCAAAAATAAACAACACTAATAAACCCACTGACCACAAGAAAGAACCAGAAGACCATAAATATAATCGTAAGTATACAAATTTAAAATTTTTATAAATAGGATAGTTACATTTTTTCAAAGTGCCTCCCCCAAAATACTCATTCATTACAAAGGAAACAGAGCAACTTTCCAAGAGGTAAACCTTGGCAGATACCACCTTCAACAAATGATCCAAACGAACAAATTAAAACTGTGTACTCCTTAATTGGATGCAATGAAAAGAATGCAGTGACACCTTAGTGATAAGATTGCTAAAATAAATAAATAAATAAATAAATGAACTAAATTTAATTATGAGAAAACATCAAATTCAAACTAAGGGACATTTTAGAAAAGAATTGGCCTGTAAGTTTCAAGAGGATCAAGGTCATAAAAGTCAAGGAAAAACTGAAGAACTATTGTAGATTCAAAGAAACTAAAAAGGCATGACAACTAAAAGCAATGTGTCATTCTGAATCAGGTCCTTTTACAACAAATAACTGGAGACACACAAACAGGGATGTGAAAATTAAATGGTAGTCATGTATCAGCATTCATCTCCTAATGTTTATGGTTGTTTTATGATGTGTAGAAGAATGTACTTATTTGTAGCAAACTTATTCTAAAGTTTTCAGAGGTGAGGGAGAATCAGGTTAGCTTCGAACTTACGCTCAAAAGGGGAAGAAGTGTTCTTTTGTTGTACATCCAATGTTTGTGTAACTTTACAATTATTTCAAAATTTAAAAATCATACTGCTAGGTGTGGTGGTGCGCATCTGTAATCCCAGAAGCTCAGGAGGCTGAGGCAGGAGGATCACAAGTTAAGGCCAGTCTCAGCAACTTAGCCAGACCCTTTTTAAAAAGAAAAAAAGGGGGTGGGGGGATGGGGGTTCTGAGATTGTGGCTCAGTGGTAGAGCACTTGCCTAGCATGTGCAAGGCACTGGGTTCGATCCTCAGCACCACATAAAAATATATAAATAAATAAAAGTTATTATGTCTATCGACCGATAGCTAAAAAAATATTTAAGGGACTGGGATTGTGGCTCAGTGGTAGAGTGCTCGCCTACCATGCATGAAGCACTGGGTTTGATCCTCAGCACCACATAAATGTAAATAAAGATATTGTGTCCACCTAAAACTAAAAAACAAATATTAAAAAAAAATTAAAGGGCTGGGGATGTGGCTCAAGCGGTAACGCGCTCGCCTGGCATGCGTGCGGCCCAGGTTCGATCCTCAGCACCACATACAAATAAAGATGTTGTGTCCGCCAAAAACTAAAAAATAAATAGTAAAAAAATTCTCTCTCTCTCTAAAAAAAAAAAAAAATTAAAAAAAGAAAAAGGGATGGGGATGTGGCTTAGTGATAAAGCGCCTCTAGGTTCAATCCCTAGTAACAAGAAAAAAAAAAAAATCATACCTCATTTAGCCATCTCAGAGGGATACTGTGAGTTTTAAATGAAATTAGATACAAAAACTGCCTGGAGAAAAGTGAAGAATTATAAAAATACAAGATAGTATTATTATAAAACCAAAGCTATACAAATTTCCTATGGGTTGTGGCAATGGTCATACTAGTCTAACAGCTCATCTTTAGTGAGTATTACAGTCTATCCTTAATTTGGGAGTTACATATTCATGTTCATTTCAGAAATCTAGAGAAACTGGCAGGCAGAACTCTGAGCCGAGCACAATCAGCAAACTCTACATGGCTGTGTTCCCATACCTCTCCTCTTGAAGAGTCCTTACTCGGGGACGACGATGATGAGTGAGGTGCAGCCACCAAAGAAGTAGCACCAATGGCTGCAGCTGGAGGGAGTTCTCGCTCTTCATTCCCTGGACGACGGTTCCAGCTGGGGTCACTCATGGGTCTCCGGACAGAAGATACTATATCAGAGCTCCTGCTTCGAACTAGTCTCTCAGGGTAAGAATGCCTTTGTTTAAAAGCCTCCATTTCAGCTAGAGTTAACATGTGGGAACCAAAGTTGGGCAACCTGGCCTCATTTCCTCCCACTGCTCCTTCCAGGATCGGGGGGTCTGGGGGTGGATGTGATGGCCTGGCATAGTGAACCTTTGGCCTTACTACAGCAGAAGCCCCTGCAACACAGCAAAAAAGCTTTGCAGTCAAGACACAACCAATTCAATAAAGGCATTACCAAAAGAGTCTGGTTTCTTTCTTCTATGACAAGAGTCCAGAAGTTCCTTTCATTAGTTTACCTTCATGTGAAGACAGAGGATCAAACATGGCGAGCAGAGACTCTGCCTGAGAAGGAGGAGAGGTCAGCTGGTGGGCGCCTGGAACAAGAGGGCAAACTGTGAGACCACACTAGAAATCAGAGGGCTTCAATACATGAGTGAGTGGTCTAGTGTTCTTTATAGTTTTCTTTTTTTTTTTTAAACAAATTTTATTTTTATATGACAATGGAATGCATTACAATTCCTATTACACATATAGAGCACAATTTTTCATATCTCTGGTTGTATACAAAGTATATTCACATCAATTCGTGTCTTCATTCATGTACTTTGGATAATAATGTTTATCCATTCCACCATCATTTCTAACCCCATGCCCCCTCCCTTCCCCTCTCATCCCTCTGCCCTATCTAGAGTTCATCTATGCCTCCCATGCTACCTCTCCTTACCCTACTATGAATCATTCAGCATTTGGCTATTTTTTAAAAATTTTTTTAATTTTATTTATTTTTTATGTGGTACTGAGGATCGAACCCAGCGCCTTGCACATGCAAGGGGCTGGGTTCGATCCTCGTACCTCATAAAAATAAATAAATAAAATAAAGGTATTATGTCCAACTGCAACTAAAAAAATTTTTTTTAAAAATTGAGGGTCACACCAGAAAAAAATGAAATTCTGATTATTTCAAATTCATTTCATTTTCATCTTCACACATAGATATTCATTACTTTAAGGTTTCTAGAATACATGTGCCTATTAATTCTAATGACCCAATGCTACTATGGTTAATACAGACAGCACAGGCCCAGAGACCTAAATTATTACACTGAGACTTACCTTCCCCCCTAGAAAAATAGGGAAATATTATCTATAGAAGATATATAAAAAAAGAATGGTAAAATTTGAAATCCTAATATTGCTCTCTGCAAATGATTTATTGATTTTATTAATGCATCTAAATATACCCATTAAATGGTAACATCAACTACCTTTCAAAATAAAAAATAACTATTTTCCAAAGTAATGAGAAGAATGGCACTGTTTAACATTTTTGAAAATTTCTTTAATGCATGGTTTAACAGAACCCAGTTGAATTCTCATATCTGCTTTGTTTGCTTTCTTTTAGGTGTAGCATTAGGGATTGAACTCTGGAACAGTCTACATCTGGGCTAGAGCTCCAGTGCCCCCAATCACCCCCGCTCTTTTTCTTTTTGAGACGGGGTATTACCAAGTTGCCCAGGCTGATCTTGAACTTGCAATCCTCCTGCCTCAGCCTCCCAAGTTACTGGGATTAAAGGTACACAACACCAGCATTTGAATCTTTGCTTTCAATGTGTTCGGTATGTGTTTTTGGTTGTAGTATATAAGAAAAAAACTCTGACTTCACACAGATATGTAGTTGGAAAAGGGATGATTTTTTTTTTTTTAATTGCAGTTCTGGGGGGATCAAATCAGGGCCTTCCTGGCACATGTTAGGTAAATGCTCAACCACTGAACTACGATCCCCTGCATAAGATGATATATTAAATTGTGGATATTCTTTGATACTCTACCAAATCTTGAAAAGGGGTAGTTTTTTAAAAACCAGCTACAAGGTGGAAACTGAAATCAAATCAGTAAACTTTTATTCTCTATTACATTAAAGTTAACTGGTTTGTCTTATACTTTGAATGGATCTTGTAACTATGCATAATTTTACAAGCTCGTGAGTTGATCCTTTAGAAAATACTTTTTTAATAAGTTACATAGATCTTCCAAATGCTGACATATTTCACCATGTAATATAAAAAGACATTGGTATAACCTCCAATCTCACCAAAAAGAATTTAAATAACAATGCTGTCAAACTCATGAAAGTGTATATAGGTTTCCAAAATTCTTAATTTTTATCTGTTTGAATTTTACCATTGGTACAAACTATACTAGTAATTTTCCTTGAAGTTAACAGGCTCACTTTGTTAATTTTCCAAAAAATGTTTGCTGAGTATATATTCATAAAACCACAGTTTGTCAGTTACTCAAGTAAAAATGTTTTTTCAAGAAAAATAAAACAACTGGCTGTTAAACTAACAGCTCAATCATATAAGTGCTCTTCCTTAAGACATCATATTTCAGAATGCAGCATTATAGGTATTTCTATTTCTTCACACAGAATATTAAAAAGATGTGTATTCACGGGTTGAAATGTAATGAAATAATATTTACTGCCAGGTGAGGGGGTGCATGCCTGTAATCCCAGCAACTCAGAAGGTTGAGGCAGGAGGATCACAAATTTGAGACAAACTTCAGCAATTTGGCAAGACACTGTTTCACAATAAAAAGAGCTAGGGATATAGCTAAGTGCTAGAGCATTTGCCTAGCATGTGTGAGGCCCTGGGTTCAATCCCCAGTACCAAAGGGGAAAAGAGAGAGAGAGAGAAAAAGAACAAGCACAACAACAGTATATATAATTTGCTTCATTCAAAGACATCCATGATCAAAACTTCCCTTACTTGTAACTGTGAGTGAAGAATTCATGGTGCTGATATGGTTTGGTGCCCTTATTTCTTGCTAAGGCCCCAGCAAATTTTATCCACCTTTGCTTGTGTGCCACCAGTGCAAATAGCAACACCATGAAAAAGGACAATAAATTTTTTTAATTTTTTTTTTTTTTTAGTTGTAGATGGACATAATACCTTTAGTTTTTATTTTTACATGCTTCAGGGATCGAACCCAGTGCCTCGTGAATGCTAGGCAAGTGCCGTACCACTGAGCCACAACCCCAGCCCCAGGACAATAAACTTTAATAAATAGTTTTGACCTCATATTCCCCTATTCTCAAAAGAGTCTTAAAGACTGTCAGTTGTCCACTTTGAGACTGCCGCTTTAGAACTATGGTTCTCAACTGGTGGCTATTTTTTTCCCCAAAGGGATCATTTAGCAATGACTGGAGATAATTTTGGTTGTCATGAGTCTGGAGGGTGGCAGGCATGAACTACTGGAAGAGGTCAGGGATGCTTCAAATAATCCTATAACATGCAGGACAGGCTATCACAACAAAGAATTATCTGGCCCAAAATGTCAACAGTGTTGAGGTTTAAAAAGACCTGGGTTAGAAGTACTAGAGGTACAGTTCAGTGACAATGTGCTTGCCTGGACTGTGCAAAGCCCTGAGTTCAATCCCCAGCACCAAGAAAACAAAGCAAAAAACAATTCCAATTTAGAACAAGTGTAAAGAAAGAAAAGCTACTTCAAAACCCACAGTCCCACATATAAAACCACTGCTAGCATTCTGGTACTTCTTCCCAGTTCTTTTTCTATGCATATAGGTTTTCTTACCCCTACCCTGGAAAGGCTCAAATATGCAGAGTTTTTAATGCTTTACTACTTTAATTATAAAATTCTATAAAATATTTTCCCTGTAATATTATATTCAAGGTATTTCTCTAAGTTATTTCATATTCTTTAAGAGCATCTTAAAAACATCTGCATAAATTTTAATTAGTGGTTACTTAAAAATTCACTTAGGCATTCTGTTTTTCAATTATTGGTTACCATTTTCTACCAATATAAATGTTATAAAGGCCATCTTTGTGCATAAGAACTCTCCTTCTCCACATATGGAATTATTTTCTCATGACAGATTTCTAGAAGTAGACTAACCAGACAAAATTTAGAATACAAACACTGTAAGTCTTAAGTACATATTGACAAATTATGCCCTAAAGTGCTATACCAATTGGTATTATGACCAGCAATGTGGAAGAATGCTAGTTTCGACTACACATGAGATCGAAAGAAAATTTTTAAAAAGTCATTCTCATTTCCCCTTCTTACCATGAGTTATTTCATCCATGTCTGGACTAGTGACAGAATCTTTACCCCCAAAATCAGAGCTACACTCAGATCTTAGGTCTTCAATCTTATTAGGAATATCCTCAGAGGTTGCACTTATACCTTTAAGAAAAAAACAGTAAAAAATAAACATCACGAAGGACAAAATAGCCACACAAAAAATATTTATAAAGTTTAAAGAAATGTAAACATTCTCAATTTATGTATGTCCCAGGTGTATACATGTGAGTTATTTAGAATTTATCCTTTATTATACCATTGCTCAAATATACTTATCTTGCTTTATACAGCATAATTAGAATTATCCTATGGTATCTAAATACTGTAGCAGAGGCTACCAAGAATGGAAACAGTTGTATAGGGATCATTTGCCAATTACTTCAACAGGCTCTAAAAGCCATTAAATTTTCAAAGATTAAAGGAGCCACAGAAATCACTTGGTTTCCTGGAAATTACTCAGCTCTCAAATAAAACATCTCTCTTTGGCATCAACCTTACAAAGGGGGGCGGGGGGAGATAACACCTTCTAATTCCTAGACCGACCTTAAAACAAGACAGACATACCCGACACGACACTGAGGCCTGGTGTGCTGGGGCGGGAACTGACCTCCCTGACATCTGTATCATCAGATGTGCTGCCCAGTCCAGAACAGCTCTCCAGCTCTTGTAGGCGCTCCTCCTGCTTTAGGTCCGGGGCCTCTAAGCAAAAAACAGAAGCCACATCAGTGATTCTGTCAACATGCCACAATTTCAGCTTTTGTGACCTAGATAAACAAAGCTCACCAGGTATGAATGAAATCAGTATAAATAGCTTTCTAAGCATAGGCAAGTTAGCAAACTAGTTAGATTAAGTGTTAAAGAAGTTACAGTTGTGATTTCATCCCAATGTAAGTCAGTTTGTTGGGTTTCTAGATCACTATTATACAGTATGCTCTTGGTTAATATGTAAAGTGGAAAAGAATATATGGAATAGCTTAGCAGTAAATCAACCAGCTCCTAAAAATGAACTTGTACTTAGATGGATACTTGATAGATGATGAGCTAATCCTACTGTCTTGCACTCATCTCCTAACAAGGTTAGCATGTCTGAATGCTTTAGTATAGCATTATAAAACATATCAGGATCACTTAATCATTCTTACACCAAATAAATCAAACAGAATGTAATGCAGAAATAGTTACTTATATTTGCATTCTGTAATTGACATTTAGTTGAAGGTAAAGATTTGTCTTCAAAATCAGAAAAAAGTAAGACTGTAATACATACGTAAGAAAAAAGAAAAGTGCAAAATACTTTATATATATTTATAAAAAAACCCTACACAGAAGAATGAATTCTTAGGAACACAGTGCTTCGACTTTAATTTATGTATTTTAAACTACATTAAACATCTTTTAAAGGGTAAAATGTTCCCCTAAGATAAACCTAGGCATGCTCACCAGGAAGTCAACCACTCAGGACCTGAACTATGTTGCTACTCTTACCTTGGGATAAGTTGGTGGGAGACACTAAACTCTGTGACCCATTTAGAACCCTAATGAGTTACAAACAATTGCTTCCAAAATAACTGAACACAGAAAGCACCTTTCATCTTAGTCTGTACTATCCAACAATGTGTCTTTTCTTTTTTAAAAAAATATTTTATTTTAGTTGTAGTTGGACACAATACGTTTATTTTTATTTATTTATTTTTTTTATGCGGTGCTGAGGATCAAACCCAGGACCTTGCATGTGCTAAGCGAGCGCTCTACCACTGAGCCCCAGCCCCAGCCCCATGTCTTTCTTTCTTTTTTTTTCAGCTTACTACAGTGTCTTTATTTATTTACTTTGTTTTAAATAAATGACAGTGGAATGCATTACAATTTATATTACACATACAGAGCACAATTTCCATGTCTTTTCTTAATGGGAGGAAAAAACTCTAATTTTCCATTTGAAATTCTTAGCAACGTGATTACTTGTCAAGTGTACATTTGACATAACATAGAAATTAGGAAACCTTATATTTAAAACTTCTGTGCAAATGAAAAAGCAAACAATGATAGCCTACTAACCTGAGTCACTTGGTAGTACCTCTACACTCCAAGCTTCACTTGTTGTCTCTGAGATGGTAGAACCAGTGCAGGGGTCAAGAAGTACTGACCCTGAACCTGGGAGGCACAGCAAACTGCCTAACATGTTCTCCGCGGCTGCACCTGTGTGATCAGTAGAGAGCAAAGTATGAAGAGAGATCTTATAAGAGGCAGTGATGCTGGGGGAAGGAAAAATATTAAGCAAGCAAACTTTATTTTCTACCCACAAAAAAGAAGCCAAGATGAGAGTGATTTCAGTTGGGCATACTTCTAACAACACAAAGTTCCTATTTTAGTCACAACGGCACAAACTCCTATTCATCAGATTCCTCCTGCTCAGCCTTGATCCTCCACAGAGAAAACAAATTTGTATTTCAGCAAATTTTATATGTGTCCTAAATTGCTTTCTAAAATTTATAGTCCTACAGGGATTACAAACACTCAAACAAATAGATTTAACCACAGAAAGTTATACTGGCCCAATATGGTTTCTTCTGGCACACTAGTCACATATTCAGAGCAATAAAATATATTTGCAGAAAAATACACAGCTCCTTTATACTACTCACTCAACTTCAAATATAGCTCATTGCTCAAATACTGCCAAGAATAATACTACTTTGGCATCTGGAACAAAGTAGTGCAAAACTAAATAAGAAATCTATTTACACTATTTAGGAATACAAATAGAATTAAATATTATTGTATGCCTGTGTTAAAAATACTCAAGAAGAGAATGCTCCGTACTTTTGATTAAACCTAGTAAAATAATGATTCTATTCCCTACATGAAAATATTTTGAAAGCAAGTGCATGTCTATAATCTCAGCTACTTGGGAGGCTGAGGCAGGAGGACCACAAGTTCACCAACCTGGGCAACTTAGCAAGACCCTGTCTCAAAATAAAAATCAAAAGGGCTAGGATGGAGCTCAGGTGTAGAACTCTTGCCTAGCATGATCAGGCACTGTATTCCATTCCCAATAATGAGGGGTAAAAGAGAAGAAGAAGAAGTTACAAGTGAAGTTACCTTTTAAAGATAAATCACAAAAGAACTGCAAATAATGGGGGGCCAGGAGATTAAATGCAGAAAGGAAAAACACTACCTATATTTAGATAAACAAAAAAGTAGCCAAATATCTCGTTCCGTATAGTTAACCAGTTTCCCAGTTAGTGCTAACACATCTGTGTTAACACTCTAATCCATGAAGGGTGGGTGAATCTGAATAACTCAGTAGCAATCTTCCAGAGACACCGAATAGCAGTTACCTGCAATTTCTTGCAAGCGATCTTCATCGATGTTAGGGTCAAAGTCACTTCCCAAGACATCTGTACTCCAGGTCTCACTCACTGTTTCTGATATGTCCCTATCATCTGTTAGTCCCATCATGTCACGAATCTCAAACTTCCTTAGCTTATCATCAAGATTATCTTGTGTTGTAGCTAACAAAAACAGAATTAAGCACTTTGACAATGGAAGCACAGCTATGATTTTTTAATTAACATTTTAATCAACTTTAAAGAACTTTACATATTTGAATTTGAAGTTACATATTTTATCATTATTAGGCATGTATTACCATACCATTCTACACCTAACTGGGCCAGTCTGTTTCCCACTGACCAACTGATCCTTAGTTAAGATTAGCAGAGCTCCCTGCCACCACCACTGGTGACTACAGATGTCTGAGTGAGCCCAATGCAAGTGAGAAAAACCAACCAGTTGACCCAGATCTAAGAGCAAAAATATATGTTTTGAGGTGGTTTACTGTGCAAGATTAGTATAGTAATAATTAGCTGATAAACACACACTAAAAATGTTTTTCACTCGACTTGGATAATTGCTATTTACTTTCTAGAGTTTTCATTCCTACCCAGACCAATTTTTCCTCAATTCACATTTTTTTCTTTGTTTTTGTTTTTGGTGCTAGAGACTTGGACTGAACCTACGGTCTTGTGTCAACTCACTTCTTAGAATTTCACAAAATGTAAACTGCCAACTGCCTACATCCAGATCACCCAGAAAGCTTGTTAAAGAGATAATGTTCATTCAGCTTGTCATAAACTAATATTATTTTAAGTTTTTCTGTTATTTGCAGCAAATTTAATTTTAATTGATACATTGATGAACTGATCCTGTAAAACACAGCAATGCTTCTACTCAAGCCACACAGTCAAATGGCAACATTCTTTTCTTTTCTAAACATGGACTAAACCAGGGGCTGGGGCTGTAGTTCAGTGGCAGAGTGCTTGCCTAGCTCATGTGAGGCATTAGGTTCGATCCTCAGCACCACATAAAAATAAGTAAAATAAAGGTACTATGTCCATCTGCAACTACAAAAGATTTTTTAAAAAATGAATTGAAGCAAGATTTCTAGAAGTAAAGCTTGGGAAATAAAAACTTGTAAATGCTCCCCATGTACACTAAAGTCTAAGAATCACTGCCTCCAGCCTACTTCAGGGTATGTGCCCTAAACTAGAAATCTTACAATGAACAAATCCAAAAAATGTTTCAAATTAATCTTCCCTAAAGCACTAGAGTAATCCCCCACAACCCCTCATTTTCATTAAACCAAAAACTTTCAATGTTTTTAAGTTTCAATTCAGGTATAGACTTCCTCCTCTCCAGATCTCTCCCATTTTTTAATCTTTACCTCCTCACTCATTGCTCTACTTAACACCTGAGTAAGCACTATGGCTTCACTTCTTTTAATTGTTTGTATACTGGTCCTTTTTCCTACTCCTACCCACTGTCACTGGCCTTCAGGATAGTGTGTTCTTCCAATGTTTTTATCTATACCTCAATGACCAAAACAGTCTTCCCATATGTTCAATCATTTGTGTACCATTCTTGCCCTATTCTAAATTCCTTGAGCCCTAAGTATTTATTGTCATGTCCCTTAAGTATGACAGAATTGAGATAATATAACTGAATTAAAAATAATTCCTACTGGTGTATATAATTTGAACCTAAACAATTCACTTAACAATTTAAACATTTTTTTTAACCTTTATTTTGTTTAGTTTTTTTATGTGGTACTGGGGATTGAACCCAGTGCCCCACTCATACTAGGCAAGTGCTCTACAACTGAGCTATAACCCCAGCCTGACAATTTAAACATATTTTTATAAGAAATAAAGGAACACGAATAAATACAAGTTTAACAGTCATTATGTAATGAAATTTACTCTCTTAGTGAACACAGGCAACTTCTATGCAAACATATTGCTCACCTTGCAATCAGGTGAATTCTTTTCTACTTGTACAACTGTGTTCAACTTCACCTTACCTTGTTCATGTTCTAACAGCTGTAGAGCTTCAACTCCATTACTCCCAGAAGGTCCTGCTCCAAGTTCTGATACAGACTCTCCTTCCAGGTCTAGAGAGGACACTGAATTGGACCGATTTGAAGGACCTAGAGAAATGTTTACCCTATGAGCAATCTTTAAAACATTCATGAGTCACCATGCAATTTTCATGCCTTGATAAGAGATTAAATACTAAAGTGTTTTTAAAAATATACATGCCCTTTGAGAGAGCAATTCTGCATCTAGGAATTCATCCTAAGGAACTTATCAAAAATTAAGCAGGGTGTGGCTGAGGCAAGAGTATCACAAGTTCAAGGCCAGCCTTAGCAACTCTGCAAGACCCTCAGTAATTTAGCAAGACCCAGGGATGTGGCTCAGTGGTAAAGCACCCCTGGGTTCAATCTCTAATCCCTCTCACCGCCCCCTAAAAAATAATCTAAGATGGCTTGTTGCAGAACTTATAATGTCTAAAAAGTAGAAGCAATCCACTCATTTACTCAGAAGAATGCTGAAATAAATTATCATATGCCCATTTGAAGTTAGAGAAAAAAGCCATTTGAAATCATGTTATTCAAGAATGTAAAATTACAAAAGGACATGTTAATGTTATTAAACAAAAAAGGTTATGAACTATCATTTTCTTGCTACAAATAAGTCAAAGTGTTAACTAATATTAACAGAATGGTAAGATTATAGATGATTAGATCTCTTTTCTAAAATGAATATGTTATTGAAGCTGAGGTTGTGGCTTAGTGATAGAGCACTTGCCTGGCATGTGTGAGACACTGGGTTTGATGCTCAGCACCACATATAAATAAATGAATGAATAAAATTAAAGTCCATCAACATTTTTAAAAAGATATTAAAAATAAATAAATAAATTGAATATGTTCTATATTACTTTTGAAAATTTAGAAAAAAAGGAGAAGTAATTACGATTACTTCTTTAAAGTTTATTTATTTTAGTTGTTGATGAACCTTTATTTTTTTTATTTATATGTGGTGTTAGGAATCAAACCCAGTGCCTCATACATTCAAGGCAAGCGCTCTACCACTGGGTCACGACTCCAGCCCTATATTTACTTTTTTTTTTTTTTTTTTTAAATACTTTTAGTTGCCAATGGACACAATACCTTTATTTTGCTTATTTATTTTTATGTGTTGCTAAGGATCGAACCCAGTGCCTCACACATTCTAGGCAAGTGCTCTACCACTTAGCTACAACCCTATCCCCCTACATTTACTCTTAAATGTTAGCAAACTTGGGCTTCTTTTCATTAAAAAAGAAAATTTGTCCTAATATGTAGAATGACATATTCTCACTTAACAATCTTAGCTTTTAATTTTCTTTTTTAATTCCTATTTCCATTGTTTCCTACTTTATGAAGGTGTGTGTGAACAGAGGAATGAAGAACATTAAAAGTATATACAACATCCTGAAATACTAGTTAGTCCATTTTTCCCCATGTGTACATGCATTATAACCTTCTAAAGGAGCGCTATAAGCTTTGGTATATATTTATACTGAGAAACAAAACTTGCTATTATTCTATTTAAGTCTAAATAAAGACTTATATCTTCTTCATTTTCTATGACTAACAGCCTCTTGCAATCTTAATTTTATTCAGGATACAATCTTTACAGCCAACTGTTCAAGTTCATTAGAGGAAATTTCATTACTCTCCTCAGTGAGAGGCACAGATGGTATATTATAATTTATAAGGCTCCTTTAAAGAACACAAAACAAAGTATTACTTGAATCACACAACTCCTTGAATGAAGTAACCCTTCACCTTCAGATATGCCTTCCAGATTATCACTGCAGAGGGAAAAGCGCAAGGTTTTATCAGGTTTACCGTGGAGTTTGTTTTCATCAACAGGGACATCTCCTTGTCCTCCATCGGAAAGCTGCATGTTTAGGACCTGAAAAACAAAACATCAACTTTGGTTTATTACAAATTAAAGACTGCTAATAAAATAAACCACAGCAAATTCATATTTCAGTTCTTTTTTTTTTTTAATATTTATTTATTTATTTATTTTAGTTTTTGGCGGACACAACATCTTCGTTTGTATGTGGTGCTGAGGATCGAACCCAGGCCGCACGCATGCCAGGCGAGCACGCTACCGCTTGAGCCACATCCCCAGCCCCAGTTCTTCTTAAATTACCATTTTTAACTAAAACTCATTTATAATGTCTATAGAGCTTTTAAAAGAGTATTTTGGGGATGGGGTGTACCAGGGATTGAACTCAGGGGCACTCAACCACTGAGCCACATCCCTAGCCCTATTTTGTATTTTATTTAGAGACAGGGTCTCACTGAGTTTCTAAGTGCCTCACTTTTTTCTGGGCTGGCTTTGAACTTTTGATCCTCCTGTCTCAGGCTCCCAAGCCACTGAGATTACAGGCATGCACCACCGTACCCAGCTCTACACGCTTTTAAATCCCATAGAACAAAAAGTCTATCAGTTGAGGGCTAGCCTTGCCTAGCATGCATGAGACACTTAGCACCATATATATATAAACAAATAAAATAAAGGTATTAAAAATATAATAACGTTATTTTTTTTAAAAGTCTATCACTTGAAACAATGGAAGCTATGCCTTTCCATTATTCCACTAGTGCCACAGACTGAACAATGAGACATAGGATGAACAGTAAGTAAGACTATAGATCAGAAAGCTTCAGTCTTTCTTTGTCTGTATCATGTCATGTGTGACCACAGAGGTCCATTCTGTTAGCTTAGTGGTCAGCAAGTGATTTGGCAGATATAACACCTGGAATACAAAACAAAAACAACTGAAAACCTTCCCAAGTCACTGCAAACTGGCTCTGATTGGGTGCTTCTTCCACCCTTAACCAGACAGTCTGCAAATACATCTTACCCTTCACCATCTGCTGGTAGTCTTCTATAGTCTTTCACAAGTGTATTTATAGCCTTCCAGTCCCTGGATCATGAGAGTTTTTCAATGCCCTATATCTCATATTATGTCTTTCCCTGATCTTTTACTTCAGCTTTTTCATCTGTCTGCTGCTTTTGAAGCTTTTTTTCTTTTTTGGTGGTGGTGATAGGGATTGAACCAAGGGCCTCGTGCATTGTTAAGTATACACTTTACAACTGAGCTACATCCTCAGCCTCTCCATGCTTTTGACAAATGCCAACTGTGAAAGTGCTACAGCTCTGGGGAACATCAGAGGCAGGAGAAACAAAAGCAAGCCCTTGAGCTGATCACTGAAGGATCCACCAGACAGATAAAACTCACAATGATGATTCTTTGAAAATAAGGTCCATATTGCTCTCTTAGACACTAAAAAACTGCACAAGAACGAACACAAGCTGCTCTCTTCAAGGCAGCCACTGAATTGGGGATGGGGATGGTAATTGGGTGAGGTAAAATGTCACAGAGGTCTCTTATAAAACATTTTTTTTTCTTACTTAAGCATTCCACTGTCGTTATAAAGTCCCCCGACCAAACACACACATACTATGGACTGAGCCTAGGGCCTTGAACCTGAATGTTCTATCACTGAACTACACTTGCACTATTTCTTAATCTAAGTTTTGAGACAGGGTCTCACTGTATTTCTGAGGCTGGCCTCAAACTTGTGAACCTCCTGGCTCAATTTCCCAAGTAGTCGGGATTACAGGTGTATAACATTAGCTAACAGAGACAAAAATTCTTGAGGTATACTTTCTATTCTTTGGCTGATCAGGAAAAAAAATGGAAGAGATAACTGAAAAGAAAACCAAGAAAGCTGGACATGATGGAGCATACCTGTAATCCCAGCTACTTGGGAGGATGAGGCAGGAGGATTGCATATTTAAGGCTAGCCTCAGCAATCTTGCCTCAGTATAAAAAATTAAAAGGGCTGGGTGTGTAGTTTAGTGGTTCAGTGTCCCTGGATTCAATCCCCAGTACTGGGATGGGAGGGGGAAGACTTTTTAGCTCTGTAAAGCAGGAATACCACTAATGTACCACCAGAAAATAAATAAATAAATGGATGGATGGATGAATGAATGAATGAATAAATATTTAAATACAGATCATTTTCTATAAACCACTGGAAAAGTCTCTTCAATTTCCACACCACAATTTCTAGGATTCCTGGCTCTTCTACTACTAGGAAAATTCCTTTTCAGGTGGGTCTGTTCAGTAACTTCAGTGCCATAGATGTATGTAATGTGAAGGGCTCCCTATGCAACTGTTTTTAACAAGCTTGGCTTCTGATTATGTGTCATCAGTAGACCCATTACAGATAATGAAGAATACATATTAATACATATTAAATACATTACATATTAAATAAAACTTTAAAGTTTTTCCAGAATTGATATGGTAAAATCCTAACCTAACAAGATGATGTAAGTATTAGGAGGTGGGGCCTCTGGGTGGGCAACTGGATCATGCATAGGATTCATGCCTTGTAAAACAGGCCCAACGAGTTCATTTGCCCTTTCCATCATGTAAGGACACAGTGCAGAGGCACCATCCATGAACCAGGAATTGGACTCATAAAACACTGAATCTACCTTAATCTCAGAATTTCCACCATTCAGAACTCTGAGAAATAAATTTATTATTGATAAGCCATCCAACCTCTAGTGTTTTGTTATAGCAGCCTGAACAGACTAACATATAAATATTGATTTATTGAAGCAAGTGACCATTAATTTGAAGAAAGTAATTAAATTTCTTAATATTAATAGTTGTTAAGTAATTATAGCCATAGATTCATACCTCATTTTCTGACATCATCCCTGGAGTAAGCTGGGGACCTGTCCCTAAGGAAATGACCAACACTTCTTCTGGTTGGACCTCCTGGATGGTTTCTTGAGATGATCCTTCATGGTCCATATGTAGGTCCATTAGCATATTAGTGCGGCTTCTGCTCCGAGTTGCTAACAATTCAAATAAAACCAAACAATTTAAACAAAAAGTCAGAATAAAGAAAATAGCACAATGAATAAAAAAAATGTTTTAGTGTCAAACATTTGCACATGCACAAAGACTGATGAAAACAAGGATAAAAAGAAGCAAACAAAACTAAAAATTAGAATCAATTACTCCATTGATGACTATCATACAGATTCTCCTCCAAAACTGATAATCAGAAACAATAATCCACTGGACAGGGAGTACCACATATGATCACATCCGCAGTCCAGCAAAACATGCCTATCGATTAAGACTTTTGGATAACAAGAAGAGCACTACCTTATTTCTTTTCAGAAAACCTTCACTATTTTCCCTATAAAATGATTAACTGCCACAGGCTTCCCATAGTATTAACTGAACTTATAAGTATTAGAAACTTTCATGTGGAGCTAGATGTGGTGGCACACGCGTGTAATTCCAGCAAATCTGGAGACTGGTGCAGGAGGATCACAAGTTCAAGGCCAGCCTCAGCAATCTTAGCGATACCCTGTCTCAAATAAAAAAAAATAAAAAGGACCAGGGATGTAACTCAGAGGTAAAGTGCCCCTGGCTTTAATACACACTCAGAAAAAAATAAAAAGTAAAGAAATACTTTCATGTGGAAACATGATATATACTTTAGACAATTACAGACAAAACCAGTTTTTGAAAGCACATTTTTTTTTTCTGAAATGTATTAACCACTTTTCAGAGATGCAAAAGAGAAGCTCTTCCTATTTTTGAATATGAGGTCTTTATGAGGTCTTTTCTGCTTTATGGAAACATTTTGAATAAATAAAGGATTCAATTATTTTTGCTGTTTTCCCTTACCTATAATTAAACAAACAATACTTCAGAAAAAAAAAAAAAACTGCATATCTTTTAAGAACTTTTTGGGGGCTGGGATTGTGGCTCAGTGGTAGAGTGCTTGCCTAGCATACGCGTGGCCCTGGGTTAGATCCTCAGCACCACATAAAAATAAATGAATGGAATAAAGGTATTGTGTCCATTGGCAACTAAAAGTATTTAAAAAAAAAAAAAAAAAAAAAATTGCTAGGGGNAAGAACTTTTTGGGGAGGCTGGTACTGGGGACTAAACCCAGGGCCTTGTACTCTACCAGTAAGATACCTCCCAAGCATATCTACTTTTTTTTTTTTTTTTTAATGGTACCAGGGATTGAACTCAAGGGCACTCAACCACTGAACCACATCCCCAGCCCTATTTTGTATTTTATTTAGAGATAGGGTCTCACTGAGTTGTTTAGTGCCTTGCCATTCCTGAGGCTGGCTTTGAACTGGTGATGCTACTGCCTCAGCCTCCTAAGCTGCTGGGATTACAGGTGTGTGCCAACGCACCAGCTCCCAAGCATATCTTTTAAGAACTTTTAGACATAAAACATTTAGATTGCTTATGACAAGTTCTCTAAGAGTTTTGGTCTTCTGTGATAAGTTTCCATTTTTCTCAGAGCAATAAAATTAAATTCAGCTAGAATACTAAATAGAAATTATCTTTCATTGCAAAATAATTAAAACACACATAAAACAAAAACACTTTATAGAAACAAAAATCTTTCAACTTCACTTTGAGTAAAATCTGACCTCCTTGAAGACAGAAAGAGGCAGAAATATAAACAATTGTCTTTAATTCAGAATGTTGTACATCAGTTCATTCACTACTTTTAGTTTGACACTTTAGGACACATATCAATTTCCAAGAGTCTAAAATAGGCCTATTCACAACTTTATTTGATGTCTTTCACAATCTTCTACTGAATTGTGAACTTAAATTCAACTTCATGAGCAAGTCTATGAATTTAAACTTTATAACTTACATAAATGCAAGTAATCAAATTTCAAGTAGCAACTTAATAAACAGCAAAAGCAACATGCACACCGAACATACTTGTAAACACTATTTCTTAAATAAAAGTTATATAAGAGAAAGAACAGCCTGTTACCCACCAAATGGGGTTACTAGTGTAATATGAGCAGTAAGATTGGTGGCTGAGGAATCCCAGGCAGTGATGGCTGCTAACTGTTGTCCTGGGTTGCGAAAACATTAAATAGAAAGAAAATCAGCCCTTTGAAGAACAGATACATTTTTTAAAGTATGCAATAAATGCAATGACCAGGACATGTGGCTATACAAAACAATACTGGGCAAATATTTTAAATCTCTTTTCCATTAAACACAATTTTAATGACACTTTCAGATGTAGGAAATGAAAAAAACTAATGCACAGCAATAGACAATGTGTGTGTGGGGGGTCTCTTTATTTACCCAAAATTGTGTAGTTCTTCATGTTAAGAGAATAAAAATAGCCCATATTATTAAAGATTACTAAGTATAAAAATGTTATTTTTTTTTTCTATTTTTAACTAGAGCTGACATTTTGAGATGCAGAAACCCAGACTTGAAGAATCTGAAATCATATGCCTGATGATCTAATTCCATATTATATTAAATGTAAGGTACATTAATTTTAAGAAGTTGTTCTTAACAAATCAGCTCATGGAAGTTTAAAAAATAAAATTCCATTCTTCAAAATGCATAAATTATAACAGCTACTCATATTCCTACATGTTGCTGACCTCCTCATCCTTACAAAATACTCTGCTCCTAAATACTTTCCCTGCTTGTTTACTCTAACTTTATTCATCCCTCATGAGAGAGTGTCAACTTCAAGATCCTCTCTTATACTACCACCATTTGGATAAATTAGTATCCTCATGCTTATCTCCAGCAGAACACCTTAGTAATTTGAAACACACTGGTCTTCTTCCAAACTATGTATCAGCAGCTAACTTAAGAGTATGGGTGTGTCCTAATGGTCTTTTTATCCCCAGGGCCTAACACAGTGCTTCATGTGCAAAGTAGATATCAGCTGTCCTCATAGGATGCTTCCATGGCTTAAATAACATTTATAAATGTCTTACCTAGTATCTGGTACATTCTACATGCTCAATTAATTTTTGTGTATATGTAAGTAGATGGATAATAAATGTTTGCTAAGTGAATAAAGCTTAATAAACATAATTCTTAAATGAATAAATAAGATAAAGTGAAACTTTTGCTTTATAACATTAAGATATTTTAGCTGAACTGCTAAGAAACTGATTAGTAAGGAAAATAATGGAAAACAGTAACTATTATTTTCCACCTAATTAATGCAAACTTCTAACAGAATATTACTTATTACATTATTACATTATTTAGAACTTTACAGAAAGGAAACTGCTACCTAACTAGAATAATGATTACTTTTAAGAAATGACATTTTCTATGTCTAGATTAAAGACTGCTGATAAACCTTAACTAATCTTGTATAATTTTTAAAAACTGAAATACTATCAGTAAACATGGAAAAAAAGAATTTTTCAAAGTATTTAAAACTATATTCTAAAACAAAGCAATAACAGGGGCTAATGAAGAAATACTGAATTTAAAGAAAACTCCAATATGAGAAAGTCTCATTACCTATAGGTAATCGATTCTTTTTATTTGCTGGAGTGGTTGCTGGGGAGAGCTGAGGGGTATTATAAGGAGTCATTTCTAAACTGCTGCTTTTTCCTGGCTTAGCCTGGGGTAGATTTGCCAATAAATTGTCAAGAGCCATTCTATCTTCTCTCAGTTGATCTCCAGACATCACACTCTTCATGAAATTTACCTGGCAAAAGTAAAAAAACACTGGCTAGTGAAATCAATTTTTCAAACAGAATTTATATTTCTCACATAATGTACTCATCTATGACTCTGTGCATGCTTAGCTAAAATAATTTTGAGAAAAATTCTATAAAAGAATAAAAGCCATTACCAGAGTAATAAGCTGACTGTAGGTTATATAAACCACAGTTCTGCTCAACCCTTCCAGAAGATTAACAGAGGACATTGGAGGGGTCTCCACTGCACGGCCCCCAATCACAACATCAAGGAAAGCAGCAACACAGCTCTGTTAAAACAGAAAAATATCAAAGTGAAAAATTTCCCCTTTAAAATACTGGAACAAAATTTCTGATTAAGGTAGCATAAGCAAAGTTTAATTTAATAAAAATTATTTTAAACTCAATTTAAAAAGATGAATCTCTTTATATAATGGTAAAGAATAATCTCAAGATATTCAGGCAAGGAAAACAAATATAACAGGGAACATTGTCTACATATGCCATTTCTGAAAAAGAGAGAGGTGGTGAGTGGGACAGCATATGTAAGAATATGCATATATACCTAGACCTTTAGAATACACAAAAAAAATGGATAACTTCAAGAATATTTTGAAGAAGGAGGTTGGAGATGAGAGGTGAAAGGGAAATTTCACAGAATAACCTTTAAACTGAAAACCAGGATGAATATCCTACTCAAAATCTGACCAGTGAAATTTTTATTTAACTAACTGAATAATATTATAAATGTTAATCTATGAAATACGCTAAATATTATAAGATTTTTGTGATTGATATATCCATAGGTTGGTTTAGTGATAATTTTTTGAGGCCAGCCTCCACAATTTGGCTGGTTTAGTAAAATTTAAAATAAAATAATCTTAATAGTTCTTTCATTCTCATTAGAACAACATCTCTCCTGCTGGGAGCCATTAGCCAAGTAGGTATGACAATTTCCTTGCCAGCGTACCCCATGTTGCAGTGACATTGAATGTAGGTGACCTTGCTCAAGGACCAAGGCGGATTAGGGTGTTCCCGGTTTAAGATAATCGTGTTTAGGGCGTTCCCAGTTTAGGTTCCAGGTTTAAGGTTTAAGATTATTCCTGCTGGGAATAGGGCGTATCCTGCTGCCTGAGTTCCCCTTGAGTTCTCATGGGATTCAGAGTATATTTTGGGAGACAGAAGCCCAGTGGAGGTGGATTTTGGGCAGAGAACGTGAATTTGGGCAGAGAACGTGGATTTCCCCAGAACGTGTTTGTATACGGCTGGTGTGAGTTCGGGAATAAAGAGTTGCTGTTTGAATCTACAAGCTGTGTGGTGGCTCGTGATTTTGTGCCCAGCCAGACTGCGGCACTCTCCAATAAATCTGTAAAGGAGATAGTAATCTTCAGTGGAATCTTCCTGTTATGAGGAAGATTCCACTAAAAATTCACATGTAAATCAATGCGAAGAAGGTTCAGAGGAGAAATGATTGGGTTGTAAGAGTCTTGACCCAATCTCTGATAGGGATTAACAACATAACTGAAGGGATAGGGTGTGGCTGAAGGAGGTAAGAACTGGGGCATGGCTATGGGATATGTATTTTTTATCTCCAGAGGGGAGTCTCTGCTTCTTGATCACCATGATGTGAGCTGCTTCCCTCTGCCACAAATTTCATGATGTTCTGCCTCATCTCAAGCTCTGAGGAATAGAATGCCAATCTTGTATGGACTAAGACCTCCAAAACCATGAGTCCTCAAATAAACTCTTCTTCCTCTATAATTGTGCTGGTCAGGTTCTTTAGCCACAGCAGCGAAAAAGCAGACTAAAACCCTTCCTAAATTTAAAATTCTGCTGATTCAAATACTGTAGCTAATTAAAAAGCTAATTAACCACTGTATTTATTAGTTTACATATCCTCTAAGGACAAGATTTAAGAAAGAGAAAAGTTAAGATCAATGATACTTTGCCAGAATTTTCTACAAACAGTATTTCACATGGCACAATATTAATTCTTACTTTGTCAAATTTTCCAAGGCTGCTTTTTGTCCGAGGATCTCCCTCTTCAGAGCCAGTCATTGCTAACTGCTGCAGAAGGCGGCCAACCTGCAACCCAAAGCAGTGGTGGGCAGACACAGGCTACAGATACTTATGAATTCTGCTCTATGAAAGTACTCCTGTTCTATTCTAAAATTCTATTTCATAATAACATTCAGACTCACCCAACCAGGCATACAAAATAGTGTCCCCTATAAAATGTGTATCTTGTCTATGTTAACTTTTACTATTTTCAGATTAAGTGTTATAAAGAGGAGTAGAAAATCTTGCTGTAATTTCTCTTTAACACAACATATCAACATGACAGGAAATTAAAAGTACATTTGTTTCTCATAATGTACTTTCATGTGTTAGGAAAATTTTAAAATAATTTATAAAGAATGGGGGCTGGGGATATGGCTCAAGCGGTAGCACGCTCGCATGGCATGCGTGCGGCCCGGGTTCGATCCTCAGCACCACATACAAATAAAAATGTTGTGTCCACTGAAAACTAAAAAATAAATATTAAAATTATTTAAAAAAACAACTTTTATTAAAAAAAAAAAAAAAAAGAATGGGCTGGGGATGTGGCTCAAGCGGTAGCGCGCTCGCCTGGCATGTGTGCGGCCCAGGTTAGATCCTCAGCATCACATACAAACAAAGATGTTGTGTCCGCCGAAAACTAAAAAAATAAATATTAAAAAAAAAATTCTCTCTCTCTCTCTCTCTCCCCCACTCTCTCTCTCTTAAAAAAAATAAATTATAAAGAATGACTCACTATTGCTGAGGATATAGCTCAGTTGGTAGAGTGCTTGCCTCACATGCACAAGGCCCTGGGTTCAATCCCCGGCACCACACACAAAAAAGAGAATGACTCACTAAACTACTTCAAGGTAACATGAAGGACTTTTCCCTATAGAGTCCACAAAGCACTTATGACAGAAGTTTTTGGGTTTTTTTGCTTTGTTTTGCAGCACTGGAGATTAAACCCAGGGGCACTCTATCACTGAGCTATATCTTCAGCCTTTTTTATTTTTGTTTTGAGACAGGGTCTTGCCAAATTGTGGAGGATAGCCTCAAACCTGCATTTCTTTTGTCTTAGTCTTCCCAGTAGCTGGATTACAGGTGTGCACCACTGTGCCCAGATAAAGTAGAATATTCTTTTTCTAGATTTAAATGCAAACAATTTGGGGCTGGGGTTGTGGCTCAGTGGTGGCGCACTAATCTGGCATGCGTGAGGCACTGGGTTCAATCCTCAGCACCACATAAAAATAAAATAAAGATATTGTGTCCATCTAAACCTAAAAAATAAATATTTAAAAATAAATAAATAAATAGATAAAATAAAGGTATTGTGTCCATCTACAACTAAAAAAAAATTTTTTTTTTAAATGCAAACAGGGGCTGGGGTTGTGGCTCAGTGGTAGAGTGCTCACCTAGCACGTGTGAAGCCCTGGGTTTGATCCTCATGACCACATAAAAATAAATAAAATAAACGTATTCTGTCCAACTACAACTAAAAAATAATTTTTAAAAAAATGCAAACAATTCCCACAAAACATAAGCTGTTAGATAAATACTAATTCATAGAGCAAGTTCCTTATTGCCAAAAATGAATTATTAATCTATTCTCTTTAAGGACTCTGTGTAGAAAGTTAACATCATTAGAGCTTTATCTTCTTAGCATCTGGGATAACCCTCTTTTCACTCATTTTGGAAATATGCTATTCAGTATGTACTAGAATGATGAAAATAAAATTACAAATGCTATCATGAGGAAACATGTAACATTTACAGAAGACAAAAAATTAAAAATTTATTTCAGGGATTTCTATATAATGAATTGCTAAATTCCCAAGATGATAAAACTGATCATGAAAAAAGGCTTATTACTACCTTAAAAAAAAATTCCAATGATAGTCTATTCTAAACAAACCAAATTTCTTTGTCACAGTATTTTGGGGGGATAAAATGATTAGAAGACTTGTAGAGCACATGCTGAGCACTTGCTTAGCATGTATGAGGCCTTGGGGTCAACACCCAGCACCAAAAGAAAAAGGAAATCTTCTACAGAAACAACATGATTTCAATACTTTAGATGATTAAAATCCTTTATTTGAAACTCTTAGAGCTAAAAGAGCTTCAGACTTCAGAATTTAAGAGATTTTCGAAAGGTAATTTAGTGTATATATGCAGAACATCCAGTATATAGGGTGGTGGCATCCTATAGTCAAACACATTAACATATCTGCAACAAGTATCTGCTAGCACTAAAAGGAATATCAGGACTGAGAGTGCTTGCCTAACACTCAGGGTCCTGAGTTCCATCCCCTGCACTGCAAAAAATAATAATAAATAATAATAAAAGGAATACCAATTTTAAATAGCCTTGTGTTAGTTCAGTTCAGGTTTTGCTCCAGCAAATGAAGTACAAAAGACATTCTCAGTTTTTAATCATTCTGGATTTTGAAATTATAGAACCAGGATGGTAGAACTGTCTCAGAAAATCGAATCAACTATATATTTAAGACTGTGAGGGCTGGGGATGTGGCTCAAGTGGTAGCACGCTGGCCTGGCATGCGCAAGGCACTGGGTTCAATTATCAGCACCACATAAAAATAAATAAAGATACTGTGTCCACCTAAAAAAAATATATATATATATATATAAAAAAAGAGTGTGAGGATTCCATTTTAAAATTAAACCCAAATTTTTTAATGACTACATTATTTTAAATCCCAATATGACTGCTTTTATTTCATAAGAAGCAAATACTTAGGAGAGTTGGAGGAAAAGAAATGATAAGAATATATAAACACTGTCTTCATATTCTCTGTTCCCACCCCCCAGTCCAAATCAACTGATTTTAAAACCAAATGCCACAATAATAATAATAGTAAAAGCATACCTGCATTAGATTAAATCTTGCCACTTCATTAATAGGAGCATCAGAAATTATGCCATACTGTTCTGGATTGACAACTGCAGGACAAATAAAGCAAGCCAAGAGGAGATCAGTACACATTGCCCTGACCTCTCCGACTTCCAGTCTGTCTACACAGGAAAGAGTTTTGTACATTTGTGACACAATCCACCTCAAACTATGTGGAAAGCAATATGTATTCTGTTTGAGATAACCAATAAATTTGTTCACCAACGCCACCAGTTTGGCTTCATTGGATTCCACCATCTCTTGAACCTTTTGCCTAAATCTATCTGAGCCTTTCTCTCCAAAGAGTTTTTCCTGTTGATAAGGGGAGAATCTTTCAATTAACTTGTTTGGATCTGTTTCCAGGTGATCTTCATCCTCAACAAGCAGTTGCATGATTGGCTCGTGTAAAGTAGCTGTGAGGAAAAGTTTGGCAGAAAAGAGTCCCTCGGAAAAAAGTTTAAATAAGATGCTGAAGGCACAAGTTCCTCTCCTCAAAAGTCGCCTGGGGTTGTCACTTTCTTTAAGTTCAAATTCAATCAAGTATCGCAAAACCTGAAGGAGGTAGCTTTCATCTTCTTGCATAATACAATTGCCATATAGAGAGGTAAAAACTGTGTAAATAACACTTTGTGTGTTCTCCTGATTAAGTTTTTCTCCAGCAACCAAAGAGGAGGCAATAAGACGAGGATTCTCCCTTAATCTACTCAAGAATTCTCCATAAGCAGTCTCCTGAAATCCTAACTGCTTATAACCATCAACAAACTGTGTATCTTCCAAAATCTTGGCATGCTGGCAACATTCAGCAGGGGAAGCTTCAGCACTAAAAAAATAAGCAAATAAGCAAAATAATATCAATAGCAATAATAATATAAGACACGTAGTATACAGAAACATGAAACTATGAGTTGATTGTAGTCCCCACCTAAAGATCACTAAAACCTGCTAAAATCTTTTCTTTTAAATATTTTTTAGTTGTACACGGACACAATATCTTTATTTATTTATTTTTATGTGGTGCTAAGGATCGAACCCAATGGCTCACGCATGCTAGGCAAATGCTCTAGCTGAGCCACAACCCTGCTAAAATCTTTTAGAACAATAGCATATGAATTAGTAAATATAAAACTATAAAGTACAAAGGAGTCTAATTTCTTCATATAAAATCAAGCTCAATGAAAAATATCAATTTGAAGGTTCTAACAACTATTACCCAGAGATGCACCCTATTAATTTAAAAATTAATTAAAAAATTCGGCCAGGATAGTGGCAATGCCTGTAATCCCAGCAGCTTAGGGATCTGAGGCAAGAGGATCATGAGTTCAGGGCCAGCCTCAGCAACTTAGTGAGGTCCTCATCAACTTAGTGAGAACTTGTTTCAAAATAAAAAATAAAAAGGACTGGAGACATGTCTCATTGGTAAAGCACTCCTGGGTTCAATCCCCTGTATGATAAAAAAAAAAAAAAAAAACTGCTAGTTAAATACTGCTTATTTATGGTTATAAACACAAGAAAGTGTACAAATATTCAAGTACTGGGCTAGGGCTGTAGCTCAGTATTAGAGCACTTGCCTACCAAGTGTGAGGCACTGTGTTCGATCCTCCACACCACATAAAATAAATGTATTGTGTCCATTTATAAAAAAAAAAATTCAAGTACTAAAAAGTGATCAAAACTAAGTCTATGTGTGGTATATTGTACAACCTTTTTCAACAGCAATCTATACTTCAACCAGGATTTTTACTTCTGGAAGCAAATCTTAATAAAATAAGCCTTCAAGAGGATGTAAAAATTGTCAACAACGTTTATAGCAGCACACATTCCCCCAACTTACCTTTATTGAGGTAAAATACAACAAAGTGCCTAAATCTCAAGTGCATAGGTTGGTTGATTTTTATGTATGTATGCACCCAACACTCGGATTAAGATGTTAACAGTCAGATGCAATGGTACATACCTGTAGTCCCAGCTACTTGGGAGACTGAGACAGGAGGATTACTTGAGCCCAAGAGTCTGAGACTAGCCTGGGCAACATAGCCAAACCCCATCTCAAAAACAAAGCAAAACAAACTAAAAAAAAAAAAAAAAAAAAAGTACCGTGTTGGTGGGGCCTTGTACATGTGAGGCAAACACTCTACCAACTAAGCTATATCCCCAGCCCAAAATGTACCATTTTAAGCACCCAAAGTATGCTTTTACATGCCCATTCCTAATCAATACTATCCTTGCAAGTCCAAGAAATAACCATTATTCTGATTTCCATTATCAAAGATAAGTCCTGTCTCTTTTTGAATTTCAAAATGAAATTTTTTTATATCTGACTTCTTTAAGATTATACCTCAGCACTATTGAAATTATGGGGATTGAACCCAGGGGCAATCTACCTATCACTGAGCTACATTCCTAGCCCTTTTTACTTTTTGAGACAGGACCTCCCTAAATTGCCCAGGCTAGCCTCAACCTTGTGATTTTCCTGACTCAGTCTGCTGAAATGCTGGGATTACAGGTGTGTATCCAACAACATTCCTATTCTTAGAATTAAAAACTGCTTCTGGGAACAACAAAACATTGAGAGATTAACACAATGAAATATGTGGTTTCTAAACCTAAAATATACATATAAAATATCAAAACATGGAAGTGTATATATTAAATAATATTATGAGAAAAGTAGAATACAAGGTAATTTACTCTCTACAAAAATAAAATATCATATGTATAAACACAAAATTAATTAGTGTAGTATAAAATCTTAATACTGGGGCTGGAGTTGTGGCTCAGCGGTAGAATGCTCCTCTCGCATGCGCGGGACCCTGGGTTAGATCCTCAGCACCATGTAAAAAATAAATGAGTGAAATAAAGATATTGTGAATAAATATTTTAAAAATAAAACAAAATGTTAATCCTTAGTTATAATTTTCTGAAGCAGTACTTAATAAAATAAACTATTTTATAAGCAAAGACTCAACATTGATTCAAACTATCTTTAACCGTGCACTTGATTGGAAATAGACTGTTAGTTACAATTAGCATAGAATTACAGTGGTTCACAGAATTTCTAACCTGAAAATATTTTCTTTACCTGGTTATGATAAGCCGATCCAAATTAATTCTCTGTTGCTTTGCAATCCATGCTGTACGATACAACTTTTCAGCTGTCTTAAGTACATCCGCATTGAGCCTCTGAATGAGCTGTTTCTCAGAGTTTACATATAAGCGCTCCTGCTTGAGGTGATGTGCCAAAGTATGAATATCGAGCTTCACCATTTTCAAACGTGAAAAAGGTACAAAAATCAATCACTAAAAGTAAAAGAACAAAATTTAAGTTGGTCACGTAAACCCTCTTCTAAAATCAAAAGGGGTGGGAGAATATACTAAGATTTAGATTACACTTAGTAACACTATTAACTCTAATTTTTAAAATAATCTATATATTTTTATTACAGAAGCTTTAAAGGTTTAGTTTTTAAAATTGGTAAACACAGGTAAGAAAAAAGAAGGAAAAAGTTCCTAATAAGGTCATTGCTCAGAGACAGCTTCTGCAAACACTGTTAAGTCCAGTATCTACCTACTACCCTGAAGTCATCCTTGACCATGCTCTTTCACATCACAATCAACACATTCTGTTGATTCTGTCTTCAAAATATAACTCAAATCTGACTATGCCCTGCTTCCACTGCTAGCCAACCACCATCTCTCACCTGGAGGTCTATGATCACCACTTCCTAACTCACCTCCCTGTTTCTTGTTTTGAACATTTGGAGTCTGTTCTCTTCATAGGGTTAACTCAGATCACTTTATCCAGCAAGAAACCATCTGAAGACTTTACCTTACATTTAGAATGAAATATGAAGGTCCTACCTGATCTCCCCCAGCTATTTCTCCAGTCCCATCTTCATCATTCCACCCTAGCTCATGCAGCTCCAGACATACCTGCCACTTTGCTGTCTCCTGAACAGGCCAAGGTGCCCCTCCCTCAAAGCCTCCACATTTGCTGATCCCTGTCCAGAAGGTATTTCTTCCAGATAGCTCCAAGACTAGTGCTTTCACTTCACACAGGTTTCGCTTGCTTAAATATTTTCTTAGGCCTATCCAAACAACTGTTTCTAATATAGAAAAGATTACTTCCTAAAAGCACTTGCCCCTAGCTGGCATTCTGCTACAGACATGTACTTGCATGTTAGTCAAAACTTATTGGATGGCTTCTCTGCTAAACAGTAAATGCCACCAGAGCCAGGACTGAATAAATAGTTGCCAAAGATATAAATGAAATCACATAAATTTTGTCTGTCTTGTGGCTAAACAAATAGCACATGTATTTTAAAGCATTATTATTTAAGATATACTCTTGAACCTAGAATGTCTGACTAATGTTTGTATCAATAATAGAAACATCTATTACACAGATCACAGAAAACAATGTTGTGTGTCCAGAAATGCATTAAAAGTGAAACATACTGGTCATGATGGTGCATGTAATCCTAGCGACTCAGGAGGCTGAGGCAAGAAGATTGCAACTTAGTGAGGCCCTAAACAACTTAGTGAGACTCTGTCTCAAAATAATAAAAAGGGCTGGGGATGTAGCTCAGTGGTAAAGCGCTCCTGGGTAAATCTCCAGTACCGAAAAAAGAAAGAAAAACGAATATTTGCCGGACATAAAGAAGATGGTGGGCAGGTAAACTTCTGAAGAAACAAACAAGCAAAGGCATGCAGTATAACAAAGTACATTCGGAGGGGCTGGGGATTTATCTAGTGGTAGAGTGGTTGCCTAGCATGCATAAGGTTCTGGGTTCCATCCTGAACACTGCAAAAAATAGAAAAGGCGGGGGTTGTGATAGTACATTTAGAGACCTACACATAGATTGTTATAGCCTGGAGCTATGTGTGTTTCTATGTGTTAAGAGTGAGGACTGGGGAAGGAAGAAAGTCATAAAGAGAGAGAAGGCTACAGGGACAGAGGGTACAAGAAGTTAGAGTTAAGAAACTTGAATTTTGCCTAGAGTTAATGGGAAGAACTTCAAATGAATTAACATGATTAAATTTATATTTGAAACTATAAAAGATGAGGAAGTAGAGCAGGATACAGTGGAGAACAATTGTAATTCCAGCTACTCAAGAGGCTAAGGCAGGAGGATTACAAGTTTCAGTCCAGCCTTGACAATTTAATGACATCTGTCTCAAAAATAAAAAATAAAAAGGGCTGGGAATATAGTTCAGTGGCAGAGCACTCACTTAGTACGCATGAAGTCCCACGTTTGATTCCTAGGACAAGAGAGAAAGGGAAGAGGAAGTGGGGATGAGACTAAATAGAGACTAAGAAACTGTTCAGCAAGGAATGTTGCAGTTGGGCAACAAAAAAAAAAAAAAAACGGACAAATTTGAGAGAAGTAAGGAGGTAGAAAATCGAAGATTTGCTGACACCTACATATGGAAGTAAGGTACAAATTTCCAACTCTGATAGACAAAGAGGGTGTGGTGTTATTCATTACAACTGAGCACATGAGAAAATACTTTATAAATAGAAAATTGTTCCTGGTGTAATTCAAAGTTCTTAGAACTTTGCACAATATCCCTGAGACAGGTACTTTATAGCTAAGGAATCTAAGCCCAGGGGTATTAAGAAACTTGTATACCACATAGGTGAGAGGTGAGAGCACCAATACATGATTATTATTACTTTGATCTCTACATATGCCTTGAACAACTTTCCATCACTTTAACTCAATTATATTAATTATAAAAAAAAAAATACTCTTCTCCCCTGAAAACACAATCTCTCAAAAACCCTTTCTTGTTTTCCAATTTTTTTCTACATCTGTTCTTCCTGTAGAATCTCAGTGTATCTCCAGCCAGCATTCTTCTTCATACTGTGTCATTTGACACGTAAATTCCATCCTTGTAGCATACTTGTGTCTCAATTATTTAACACCCCACCAAATGAATATATTTAAAGCACTTACCACAATTATGTTACTTTTCTTCTGCTTTCAACATTTTCAATGGTTTTCTATTACTTTCAAGTAAACAGCTCAGTATTTAGGTATATGGCATTTACAGCCTTCTGAAGCCTAGTCCCAAATAATCTACCTGCCATTGCTCCATTATATGAATCTTTTAACTTCACAAAAATCTTTTACTTGATAACCTAACAAAACCCTTTTTTAGTGACCTTGCATGCTCCTACATTTCTGCAGTATTAACATGAAAATCAAACATGCCTTGCACTATACCCCTCTATTGCCCTGACTGCTATTTAAATATCTTACTAACTCATATTTCTCACATGTTCACATCCTATCACCTTCTGAAAATAGATAAGACTTTCAGGCTAAAATACCTAATATTTTAGCCACTAGACACATGAAATTATTGAATTAAAATAAAAAATGTAGGGCTGGGACTGTGGCCCAGTGGCAAAGCGCTTGCCTTGCAAGAGGCACTGGGTTCGATCCTCAGCACCACATAAAAATAAATAAAATAAAGCTACTGTGTCCATCTACAACTAAAAAAAATTTTCTTAAAAATTAAAATTTATGGGCTGGGGATGTGGCTCTAGCAGTAGCGTGCTCGCCTGGCATGCGTGCGGCCCGGGTTCGATCCTCAGCACCACATACAAACAAAGATGTTGTGTCCGCCAAAAACTAAAAAATAAATATTAAAAAATTCTCTCTCTTTAAAAAAAATTAAAATGTATGAGGGGCTGGGGTTGTAGCTCAGTGGTAAAACATTGCCTTGCATGTGTGAGGCACTGGGTTTAATCCTCAGCACCACATAAAAATAAATAGATACTGTGTGTTCATCTACAACTAAATAAATATTTTTAAAAAATTAAAATGTATGATACATGGAGCTGGGGCTATAGCCCAGCATCAGAGCACTTGCCTAGCATGTGGGAGGCACTAGGTTCGATCCTCAGCAGCACATAAGAATAAATAAATAAAATAAAGGTATTGTGTCCAAATATAACTAAAAAATATATTTTAAAAACCTTATAAACATGTATAATACACATTTTTATTTATTAATATTTTTAGTTGCAGATTGGCACAATACCCTTATCTTATTTATTTATTTCATTTTGAGACAGGATCTCACTAAATTACTGAGGATGTCCTCAAACTTGCAATCCTTCTGCCTTGGTTTCACAAGTCACTGGGATCACAGGCATGCACAACCATGCCTGGCAAATTCAACTTTCATAAAACATTTTAGTTGAATTTAAATCCAGTCTCATAGTCATACTAGCCACCATTTCCATTACTAAAGGACCACACATACCTAGCAGTCACTATATAAGAAGTGCAGACAGAACACTTCCACATCACAGAAAATTCTACTGAATAGCACTGCTCTAGAGCACAAATAATGTCTGAATCATCTCTGAACTCAAAAAAAAAAGAAAAAAAGAAAAGTATCTTGCACAGAGTAAGCACTTTAAAAATTACCTGTTTCTTTTATTTCAATTCAATACAAGCAAGCTTACTTTGCCAGATTAATATTCATATAAGCTTTTCTATTATACCAGCAAAATTATTCCTAGCATTCTTTTATTTTTTTAACTCAGAGTACTGTAATTTTTTTTTTCAGGGGGTGGAGAGTATCAGGGATTGAACCCAGGGGTGCTTAACTACTGAGTCTTATCCCCATCTCTCTTTATTTTGAGAAATGGTCTAAGTTACTGAGGCTGGCTTTGAACTTGTGATCCTCCTGCTTCAACCTCCCCAAGAGCTGGGATTACAGATGTAAACCACCACACAAGGCAATTCAAGAGTCTTGATGGGCTCTTGACTGAGGGAAAAAAGAAACAAAAACCATTTTGGTGACACCAGAGAAATCTTAATATGGATTAGATACCTGTATTTAAAAAATAGTGTTGATTTTATTATATATGACACTGGTATTATGGTTTATACAGGAAACTATTGTACTTTTAAGAAATGCACTCAACAGGATGTGATGGCACACACCTGTAAACCCAGCAATTTGGGAGGCTGAGGAGGAGGATCACAAGATCAAAATCAGCCTCAGCAATTTAGTCAGGCCCTAAGCAATTCAGTGAGACCCTGTCTCTAAATAAAATATAAAAAATAGGGCTGGGGATGTGGTTCAGTGGTTGAGTGCCCCTAAATTCAATCCCCAGTACCAAAAAAAAAAAAGTAAAATAAAAAGTTTTTTTTTTTTTAATTAGCAAAATGTTAAATGAGTTGTGGGTATATTGTTGAATACTGTTGAAATGAGTAGTGGGTATATGGTGATTACTGTACTAACCTTCAAGTTTTTATGTTAGAAAATTTTTATAACTAAAAGTAGGAGCTAGGCCTGGTGGTACGTACTATAATCTCAAATACCTGAGAGGCAGAGGCAAGAGGATTCTGAGGCAGAGGTCAGCCTGGACAACTTGGAGGGCCCTACCTCAAAATAAAAAAATAAAAAAGGCTGGGGATGTGGCTCAATGATACAGTGCCCTGAATTGCAAACCTCCTGCCTTAGCCTCCTGAGTGGCTGGGATTATACAGACATGCCCCACAGCACATACTTGGATTAATACTTGGAATCCTATTTTGTTTAATAAATGGCACATGCCTCATTACAATGATATTATACCTTTCTCCATTGCTCCCAGTAGACTAAACTCAGGATAAAGGCTAACTCAACTTGAGGGCTGAGGTTATGGCTCATTGGTAGAGCACATGCTCAGCACATGTGAGGCACATGTTCAATCTTCAGCAACATATAAAAATAAGTAAACAAACAAATAAATAAATAAAAGTATTTTTAAAAAAATAACTCAGCACCCTAGTAGTTAATGATAGACAGAAGTTCAGAAATGTTAACTGAACTCAATTCAGCTAGTACCAAATCTACTGGCTTGCACAATTTGAAAAAAAAAAAAAAAACAATACATAAAACATATAACAATAGCAAACAGGTTATTTTTTGAAAACTACAGTTAGAGGGGTGGGGATGTACTTCAGTGGTAGAGTACGTGTGTAGCATGCTAGGCACTAGGTTCAATCCCCACCACCAAAAAATAAAAACAAAAAACGTAAGGAAGTCAAACAACAACAAGTGCTGGCGAGGATGTGGGGAAAAGGGTACACTTGTACATTGCTGGTGGGACTGCAGATTGGTGCAGCCAATTTGGAAAGCAGTATGGAGATTTCTTGGAAAGCTGGGAATGGAGCCACCATTTGACCCAGC
>NW_026000051.1:6180277-6209206 GCF_001458135.2 Marmota marmota marmota
GGGAGGGGGGAGGGTGGAGGATGGGAAAGGCAGCGGAGCACAACAGACAAAAAGAAAAAAAAAAAAAAAAAAACGTTAAGGAAAAGGGTTTGCTGGGTACCCAGGTGAAATTCCAGCTACTAAAGAGGCTGAGGTGGGAAATCACAAGTTTGAGGCCAGCCTGGGCATCTAATCAAGAAACTGTTAAAATTAAAAAATGAGGCCCATGTGGTGGCCCATACTGTAATCCCTGTGACTCAGGAGGCTGAGGCAGGAGGACTGCAAGTTCCAGGCCAGCCTCAGCAACTTAGCAAGGTCCTATGCAACTTAGTTAGATCCTGTCTCAAAATATAAAATTAAAGGGACCGGGGATGTGGCTTTGTGGTTAAATACACTTGGGTTCAATCCTCAATACAAAAGAAAGAAGAGGGCTGGGATACAGATCATTAGTAGGGCACCCCTAGGTTTAATTCCTAGTACCATAAGTTAATTAATTTTGTAAAACTGCTAGGGATGTAGCTCTGGTGGTAGAACATTTGCCTAGCATGTGCAAGGGCCTGGGTTCAATCCCCAATACTGCAAAACCAAATAAATAAATAAAATTGCTTTACTCTTCTAGAATACCACTTAAAACACAAGAGAATTTAATAGTCATAAGTTAAGGAATAGCATAAATAAAATATAGACATAAATAACTAAAAGTAGAAAAAATTTACCATACTGAAGAAACAGGAAAGCAGAGACAACTGGCAAATAAATTAGTTTTTTTTAAAAGTGGCACATGCCTGTAATCCCAGCGACTCAGGAGTCTGAGGCAGAAGGATCAAAAGTTGAAACCAGTCCAGGCAACTTTGCAAGACCCTTTGTAAAAATTATAAATGAAAAGGACTGGAAGGATGGGGGATGTAGTTCAGCGGTAGAGTGACCCAGGGTTCAATCTGCAATACAGAAAAAAAAATGTAAAAATATCAGAATAACAATAACATCAAACTAACATTTCTTTAGACTAATTATGTCAAGAATTCTGCTGTTTTTCCTTGGGGAACTCTCACAAACCTGTGTCATCTCATTATCTTCATCTGGCAGTTTAGGAAGATGATGACACAAGTAGTTAAGTAGCCAAGTAAAGACTCAAACAACTCAATTTTTACTCCAAAGATGCACTTGCTCTCAACCAACGAACTTAAGCATTATGTCAGCAATAAAAACTGACTCCTGAAAGTTTTGTTTGTTTGCTTTTTACTATCAGTTTTTACAGAACTTTGGGTTCTGGCAATATCTACATCACTTGAGTTTTCCCTCAAATACAATATGAATTGGCAAAGAGGTAGAGAAAATTGAACCCTTGCACACTGTGGGTGAGAATGTAATTTTGTATAGCCACTATGGAAAACAGTGTGAAAGTTCCTCAAAAGATAAAAAATAGAACTACTACATGATCCAGCAATCTCATCACTAAGTATATATCCAAAGGAAGTCAATATAGCCAATAATATATTTGTACTTCCAAGTTTACTGCAGCATTATACACAATGGCCAATATATGGAATCAACTAAGTGTCAATCAATACACGAATGGACAAAGAAAATGTGGCATATATACACAATGGAATATGAATGAAATTTAACCATGGGAAAAAAAAAAAAAGGCTGGGGGGGGGGGGTGGTACACACCTGTAATCCCAGACACTGAGGTGGCTGAGGTAGGAGGACCACAAGTTCAAGGTCAGTCTCAGCAATTTAGCAAGTTGAGACTTAGTGAGACCCTGCCTCAAATTAGAAAATTTAAAAAAGAAAGGAGGACTGGGGTTGTGGCTCAGTGGTAGAGCACTCATCAGGCACATGCGAGGCACTGAATTCGATCCTCAGCACCACATAAAAATAAATAAATAAAAATAAAGGTACTGCACCCAACTACGACGGAAGGAAGGAAGGAAGGAAGGAAGGAAGGAAGGAAGGAAGGAAGGAAGGAAGGAAGGAAGGAAGGAAGGAAGGAAGGGGACTGGGGATGAAGCTCAATGGTAAAGAACCCTGAGTTCAATCACCAGTATGGGGTAAGTGAAATCCCCTCATTTGCAACAATATGGATGGAACTGGAGATCATTATATGAAGTGAAATAAGCCAAGCACAGAAAGACAAGTACCACATAATCTCATGTGGAATTTTAAAAAATTGATCCCCAGCCCTCATATGAACTTAAATTCTTTTTTCTTTACTTGCAGTGCTAGAAATTGAATCCAGGGTCTTAAGCATGCTAGGCAAACACTGTACCAATGAACTACACCCATCAACCTCAAATAGTTTTAACATCCTAATATGAAACTAGAATCTCAGAATTGGAAAAGCTATTAAAAACTATCTTCTATTGCCAGGCACAATGGTACACCCCTGTAATGCCAGCTACTTAGGAGGCTCAGGTAGAGAAAGGCAAGTTTGAAGCCAGCCTAGACAACTTAGTGAGACTCTGTCTCAAAATGAGATAAAATAAAGGACTGGGGATGTACCTACATGGTAAAACACTTGCCTAACATATGTGAGGCTCTAGGTTCAATCTCCAGTATAGCAAAAGAAAAAACCAAAATAAAACAAATAGTGCTGGGGTTGTGGCTCAGTGGTAGAGTGCTTGCCTAGTATGCATGAAGCAGTGGGTATGACTTTCAGCACCACATATAAATAAAGGTCCATTGACAACTACAAAAATATTAAAAACAAACAAAGCAAACCCAACATCTTGTCCAATTTAATTCAATTCAACAAACATTTTCTAAATTGTTTCACTATGACAAACCTTGATAACATAGTTCAGAACAAAAAGACACAACCACTGTTCTCATAAAGAATAAATACCCAGCTTTGGGGCTGGAGCTGGGACTCAGCAGTAGAGCACTCGCCTAGCACATGCGAGGCCCTGGGTTCGATCCTCGGCACTACATAAAATAAGTAAAATGAAGGTATTGTGTCCAACTACAACTAAAAAATAAATATAAAAAAAAAAGGAATACTCAGCTTTTAAGTCAGAAGCAAGTAAATTATGAAAAAAGGGGAAATAAGAGTCTAACATTCAAAAATCTCCAAAACAAAACACAACAATATCCCTTCTAAAACCAGCAATTGTTTCGGACCTTCTTATTTTGGTCATGGCACAGACTCCTCAAACACATCTTTGTTCTCAGCAGTAAATCTGCCATCAAGTTCAACTCTCTGTCCTGAACTTTCTAATTCCTCTGCAAATAACCAAATTCATTACCATGACAACTGAAAAAATTTCCTAATGTGTACTCTTCTTGGTTTCTTCTCTCTCCAATCCATCCCACATTGGCAGATTAGTATTTCCAAAACATCTCTAATATAAAACTTCCCAATCCTTCCCAAGACCCCTTTAAAATCCATTGACTTCCTAATAGTGTCAGAATATATTAAAACATCTGCAGATGTCAGCTGGGAGTCTGTGTGCTCAATTAAGGTTGCCCCTTAATTAAATCTCTTTGTTCCCAATAATAGAAATCAAATGGAAACCCCAGAAAACTCTGAGTGTATTTGGCAAGAAAATCCCTCTGCTTTTTCTCACCCCCTCACCAAGACCACCAAAACCTACTCTGGCCCAAACAGGTCTAAGGTCTAAAATTAGCCTGCCTTTACTTATTTTCATGTCCTCCACCCAAGAAGCCCAGAAATCCCAATACTTCATCCTGCAGAACCCAATTCCTAGACAGCTTACCTCCTCTAACCTCACCTCCTGCCCTACTCATCTCTTCCATCCTTTTCAGTTACACTTGCAGCACAAATTCAAAGATCAGAAATTTCCCTGTAACTTGAACCTTTTCTGGAAAGAAACCCCTTTACCTTGTTGCTTTAACTGAATCCTGGTTTCTCCACAGGAACATTGCTTCTTTTATACACCTGTCAGGCATAGCTGTTTCCTCTCCCACACCCTTCACTTCACACTCTTACAAGCACTTTCACACCATTCTCTCTTCCTCATTATTAAAAAACCCAGCTTTGACTCTCATATGATCAGACTGTATTACTGCAGTCATATGCTACAATCTTTCCTTACACCCCCAATCACCAACAGTCACATGACCCTACCATGACTTTCAGGTTGTTAATCCTACCACCTTTTTAAATTCACCCCTCCCTCTCTTACCTACTAACATAAATCGAATGGCAAATATTTTATTTTTTTTAATTTGTTCAGATTAGTTATACAAGACAGTAGAATGCATTTTGACACATTGTACACAAATGGAGCACAAGTTCTCATTTCTCTGGCTGCACACATTGCAGTCACACCATTTGTGCAATCATACATGTACACAGGATAATAATGTCTGTCTCATTCCACCATCCTTCCCACCCCCACACCCCTTCTCCTCCCCCCTGCCCAATCCAAAGTTCCTCCATTTTTCTCTACCCATCCAGTTACCCATTATGAATAAACATCTGCTTATCAGAGAAAACATTCAGCCTTTGGTTTTTTGGGATTGGCTTATTTGCTTAGCATGATATTCTCCAGCTCCATCCATTTACCTGCAAACACCATGATTTTGTTCGTAATATTCCATTGTGTATATTTTCTTTATCCATTTATCTGTTGAAGGGCATCTAGGTTGGTTCCATAGTTTAGCTATTCTGAATTGAGCTGCTATCAACATTGATTTAGCTGTATCACTGTAGTAGGCTGATTTTAAATCCTTTGAGTATAAACCAAGGAGGGGGATAGCTGGGTCAAACGATGGTTCCATTCCAAGTTTTCTGAGGAATCTCCAAACTGCTTTCCATAGTGGTTGCATCAATTTGCAGTTCCACCAGCAATGTATGAGTGTACCTTATTCCCCACATCCTCACCAACATTTATTATTGCTTGGATTCTTGATAACTGCTAAAGACAAACATTTTAATCACTTTCTTGAATGATGCACACCCTCAATTTGCCCCTCACTATACCACAATCCCAGTAAAATCCAATGCTCTGCCTTATTGACACCTGTGGATAGGAAAACACACATACACTTGGTCCCACTAACATCACTTTCAATTCATGAACATAAACTCCAGATGGAACTTCATTGCTGCACAGCATGCACACTCTTACACAGTTCATCCACCACTCTCCTCGTCTCCAGTCAGTAAATTCATATCATCCTCTCCACAAACCCAATACCTCTTTATTCTCCACAAACCCAACATCATTATTCTCAACTCTTTGATTTCTACCTAAGAAAACTGAAGCAACAAGATTTCCCACAGTACCATATACATGTATGTATGCATACACACACACACACACATTTGTACATGTGTGTGTATGGTGAGCTCAAACTCTGAATGAACTGCCTTGCCTTTGCTGGTCAAAACCAACCCTTTTGCCGGGCACAGTGGAGCACGCCTATAATTCTAGCAGCTCGGGAGGCTGAGGCAGGAGGATCACAAGTTCAAAACCAGCCTCAGTAAGAATGAGGTGCTGAGCAACTCTATGAGATCCTGTGTCTAAATAAAATACAATAAGGCTGGGGATGTGGCTCAGTGGTCAAGTGCCCCTCAGTTCAATCTCTTGTACACATACACATACATACACACACACACACACACACACACACACACACACTTGGAGCACCCCAAGGCTAGACACTCAGACCTCACTCTTTTCTTTCTATACACTGCCCAGGTAATCTCATTCAGTCTCATGGTTCTGCCATCAAAATACTGATGACAGAGGCTGGGGCTGTGGCTCAGCAGTGGAGCACTTGCCTAGCATGCACTAGGTCCTGGGATAGATCCTCAGTACCACGTAAAAATAAAGGTATCGTGTCCAACTACAACTAAAAAATAAATATTAAAAAAAATACTGGGGGGCTGGGGATGTGGCTCAAGTGGTAATGCGTTCGCCTGGCATGTACGGGGCACTGGGTTCGATCCTCAGCACCACATAAAAATAAAATAAAGATATTGTGTCCACCAAAAACTAAAAATTAAATATTTAAAAATTCTCTCTCTTTAAAAAAAAAAGAAAGAAAAGAAATACTGGGGCTGGGGCTGTAGCTCAGTGGCAAAGTGCCTGCCTAGCACGCGTGAGGCACTGGGTTCGATCCTCAGCACCACATAAAAATAAATAAAATAAAGGCATTCTGTCCATCTACAACTACAAAAAAAAAAATTTTTAAATACTGATGATAGTCAGGCATGGTGGCGCACACCTCTAATCTCAGTGACTTGGGAGGTGGAAGGAGGAGGATTATAAATTCAAAGCCAGCTTCAGTAATTTAGTAAGATTTTGTCTCAAAATAAAAAAATAAAAAGGGCTGGGGATATAGCTCAGTACTAGGATACTCTAGTTCAATCCCCAATACTGGGGCAGGGGAGGGGGACTGACAACTTGCCAATTAATTTCACCAGTCTTAAACTTTTATCCTGAATACCAAATCTGTACATGCAACTGCCTACTCGGCGTCTCAAACTAAACGTTCAAAATGAAACTATCTCCTCCTGCAAAATCTCCCCATCCCCACCCCAAAACCCAGCCTTCTTCATCTCTATCAACGGCAATTCCCTTCTTCCAGTTGTTCAGACCAAAAAATTGTGTCATCATTTTTACTCCTTTTCCTTGTTCCCTGCATATTTTGTCTAGACAAGATTGTCCTTTGGTGGGTGAGGGGAAAAAAAAAGTGAACAGTAATAAAATTATCTTTAAATGTTAATTTTTTTGTTGTTGTTGTTGTTTTTTTGTTCTTTTTTTAACATCTTTATTTATTTTTATGTGGTGCTGAGGATCAAACCCAGCACCCCACACATGCCAGGCGAGCGCACTACTGCTTGAGCCACATCCCCAGCCCCTTTAAATGTTAATTAAAATAAATGTACTATACTGAAAACATTAAAAATCACATCTGTGAGTTTCATGAAAGACTTAAAGGAAAAATGGTGCTCATAATTTTTAATCATTCCTTACATTCAAGAGGATAATTTCCAATTCCTTAGCTTAGTGTTCAAGGCCCAATCTTCCTTGGCCCACCCCTCCAATCCTATTTTACACTATTTCCTTATATTAAAACAGTTGAGTAAGACAGGCCTTCTCATTTTTTTTTACTATTTTATTTTAGTCCTTTGGGTATAGACCGAGGAGTGGGATAGCTGGGTCAAATGGTGGTCCCATTCCCAGTTTTCCAGGGATTCTCCATACTGCTTTCCATATTGGCTGCACCAATTTGCAGTCCCACCAGCAATGTATGAGTGTGCCTTTTTCCCCAAATCCTCTCCATCACTTACTGTTGTTTGTATTCTTAACAGCTCCCATTGTAACTGGAGTGAGATGAAATCTTTTTTTTTTTTTTTTTAAGAGAGAGAGAGAGAATTTTTAATATTTATTTTTTAGTTTTTGGAGGACACAACATCTTTGTTTGTATGTGGTACTGAGGATCGAACCCGGGCCGCACGCATGCCAGGCGAGCGCGCTACCGCTTGAGCCACATCCCCAGTACCAAGATGAAATCTTAAGAGTAGTTTTGATTTGCATTTCTCTAATTGCAAAAGATGAACATTTTCTCATATATTTGTTGATTGACTGTATACCACCTTCTGAGAAGTGTCTGTTCAGTTTCTTGGCTCATTTATTGATTTATTTGTTTTGTTGTTGTTTTTGTTTGGTTGGTTGGTTATTTTTTTTTTAAGAGAGAGAGAGAGAGAATTTTAATATTTATTTTTTAGTATTCGGTGGACACAACATCTTTGTTTGTATGTGGTACTGAGGATTGAACCTGGGCCGCACGCATGCCAGGCGAGCGTGCTACCGCTTGAGCCACATCCCCAGCCCCNATATATATATATATGATGTTGATGGACCTTTATTTTATTTGCTTATTATATGTGGTGCTAGGAATCGAACCCAGTGCCTCACACATATGAGGCAAGTGCTCTATTGCTGAGCTACAACTCCAGCCCCTTAATTTCATTTTGTTGCATATGGATTTCCAGTTCTCCCAGCACCATTTGTTGAAGATGCTCTCTTTTCTCCAATGTATGTTTTTGGTGCCTTTGTCTAATATAATATAACTGTAATTATGTGGGTTAGTCTCTGTGTCCTCTATTCTCATACCATTGGTCTACAAGTCTATTTTGGTGCCAATACCATGATGTTTTTGTTACAACATGTTACAACATTGCTCTGTAGTATTATTTAAGGTCTGGTATAGTGATGCCACCTGCTTCATTCTTCTTACTAAGGACTGCTTTAACTATTCTGGGTCTCTTAATTTTCCAGATGAATTTCATGACTGCTTTTTCTATTTCTATGAGGAATGTCACTGGGATTTTGATTGGAATTGCATTAAATCTGTATAGTGCTTTTGGAAGTATAGTCATTTTGACTATTAATTCTGCCTATCTAAGAACAAGGTAGATCTTTCCATCTTCTAAGGTCTTCTTTCTTTCTTTAGTGTTCTATAGTTTTTCAAGTTGATTCCCAAGTATTTTGTTTTATTTTTTTTTAGGCTATTGTAAATGGGGTAGTTTTCCTCATTTTCCTTTCAGAGGATTTGTCACTGATATACAGAAATGCCTTTGATTTATAAGTATTGATTTTATATCCTGCTACTTTGCTGAATTTATTTACTAGTTCTAGAACTTCTCTGGTGGAATTTTTTGGGTCTTCTAGGTATAGAATCATATCATCAGCAAACAGTGCTAATTTCAGTTCTTCTTTTCCTATCTGTATCTTTCGTCTGTTTAATTGCTCTGGCCAGTGTTTCAAGAACTATGTTAAATACAAGTGATGAAAGAGGGCATCTCTGCCTTAATATTTATTAAGTTTTTAGAGGGAATGCTTTCAATTTTTCTCCATTTAGAATGATGTTGGCCTGGGGCTTAGCATACCCATTTTTATTTTCAATTCAACTTCATGTTTACATCAGGCCCATCTAATCTACATCCTCTAATTTCCAAGCCCTAACTCAATAAAACCTTCCTCCCCTCCCATACAGGCTATCCCCCAGTGACAAATCCCAATTCTGAACTCATGAAGCACTCACTATTCATATCACTAACTTGACACTGGTTCTATTTTTTTTTCCATCTGTAGTTTCTACATCCTATCTTTTCAGCAAGAAAGAAGGTCTCTTCAAAGTCTGAGAGCGTATCTTAGACCTATGAGTTTTGCCCCATCCAAATATCATGGCCAAACACAAGAAATTCTTAATACGCATCTGCTTAGACTTGCATTGTCACAAACTGCTGTGGAAAAAGAGCATGAATAATATCAAGGAATTTTAAAATGAACACTAGGTATACCTAAAAATAATATATAATTTTTCCTAAAATTTGTAAGCATTTTTCTGATTAGTGGACGGGTACTAGGGATTGAACCCAGGAGTGCTTTACCGCTGACCGCTGAGCTATATCCCAGTCCTTTTCATTCTGAGGGAGGGTCTCTCTAAGTTGCTAAAGGGCTCATTAAATTGCTGAGACTGGCCTCCAACTTTGATCCTCCTACCTCAGCCTCCTAAACCACTGGGATTACAGGCATGATCCACTAGCTCATTTATTTTTGAAATGGTCAAAAACTAGACTTTGATCACTTAAGTTTAATACCACTTACCACTTTTTCTACAAAAATAAAATAAAGCTAGAGTGGTATAATCCCAGCTATAATTCTACTCGGGAGGCTGAGGCAGGAGGATTGTAAATTCAAGGCCAGTCTCAGCAACTTAGTAAGACCCTATCTCAAAACAAAATATAGAAAGGGCTGGGAATGAGGGCTGGGGTTGTGGCTCAGTAGTAGAGAGCCCGCCTAGCATATGCAAGGCCCTGGGTTTGAACCTCATCACCACATAAAAATAAATAAATAAAATAAAGGTGCCGTGTCCAACTACAACTAAAAAATAAATATTAAAAAAATTCTTTCAAAAAAAAAAAAAAAAGGCTGGGAATGAACTCAGTAGTAAAGCAAACTGAGTTTCAATCTCTAGTCCTCAGAAATTAACTAAAATGAATAGATTATACCAATGCATATTAAATATTAAGCTTTTGAAGAATAAATTTAAGCTTCTCAACTCACATAATTAATATGCATCACCAAGAGCCCAGTGGAGAGATTTTAATGGAAATAGTTAAGCACAATGAGTTTCCGTATACTTCCACAATGATAATGGAGTAGGGACCAGCAAACCATGGCTTCTGGGCCAAGATTAGCCTGTGGTTTCATAAAAATGAAGTTTTATTGGAACAAATCCATGTCCATTTGTGTGTGTGTCTGTATATATAAATAAATAAAATCTGGCTGCATTCATGCCACACAGCCACGATGGTAAAGTTGAATAGTTTTAAGACTCCTCCATAGTCTTTATGGCCCATAAGCCTAAAATATTTACTATCTGGCCCTCTAAAGAAAAACGTTTGCCAACCAATGCATGATAAGCAATCATACCTACACTAATGCAAAGCATGAAGAGGCAGCACAGCCTAATAAGGTGGAATTCGTGAATTATAAAATACATTAAAAATTCCAAGGAGGGGCTGGGGGTGTGGTTCAGTGGTAAAGAGCTTGCCTACCATGTGTGAGGCACTGGGTTTGATCCTCAGCACCACATAAAAATAAATAAATAAAATAAATATGTATCAATAACTAAAATAAATTTTTTAAAAAATTCCAAGGAGGGCCAGGAGTGGTGGTGCATGCCTCTAATCCCAGTGGCTTAGGAGGATGAGGCAGGAAGAGCGTGAGTTCAAAGCCAGACTCAGCAATTTAGCAAGGCCCTAAGCAACTCAGTGAGACCCTGTCTCTAAATAAATTATTTTTAAAAAGGGCTGGGGATGTGGCTCAGTGATTAAGCATCTCTGGGTTCAATCCTTGGAACAAAAAAAAAAAACAGTTCCAAGGAGGATAAACATTACAAATGTTAACAATTACACTTAAATGAATTCCTAAGACTCAAGAGAAGGTCTCAAAAGTAGGAAAAATATTTTAAAGTTTCTATGGGACAAAAATCACATTCCAAGTTTTTACTGTTGAGAATTTCTAATTAAAGGCATCCCAACTCAATGATATATATCCAACAGTTCTAAACTGTGACAACTAGAGTTGTCAGGTGAACAAACTAATCACCTCTTTATCAACCAGATAACACTCAGGAATAACATTAAGACAGTCAATACAAGAAGACCCACTTCCTATTTTCTTAGTTTAATACAGAATACTTTCGTCAACACAGTGGAAAGGATACTAAAACTGGAACCAGAAAATCTGAGGAGTTGAGGACCAGGCTCTGACGCCCACTGGCAAGGTGACTTGCAATTGATCACTTCAACAAAGTTGAGATAATACCCTTATCTACCTCAAACAATAAACTGTGAGAGGTCTAAAAAATGACTCCACAGTGAAGGATGTCATTATTCTTGTTAAATAAAAAGTAATTTTAGGCAGACATCATTACCCTAAGTAATGTATGAAAACATGAATGGTGTGACTCTACTTTATGTTTAACCAGAGACATGAAAAATTATGCTCTATTTGTGTAATATGAATTGAAATACATTCTGCTGTCATAGATAACTAATTAGAATAAATAAAATATATTTTTTTTTTAAAAGAAGAACATCATGGGAAGAAGTGTCCCGTATTAGAAACTGCTCAACCTTCCTGAAGTTGAAAGTTCAGATGGGCAAATGCTACAAAAATAATAATAATAATAATAATAATAATAATAATAATAATTTTTATTATTTCACTGGGACAAAGCAGACAGACTCTATGTCCATCAAATGACAGAACTGACCAAAATGAACCTTTTCATAAAAGTAAGTGGCAAAGACTGAAGTCATAACTAAAGTGGTAAGACAGACTATTTGCTAACATTATGGAAACTATGCTGGAAAAAGACTAAAAGTGAAATTAAAGGGCCAGTTATCTTCAATCTAAGAGCATTATTAGTAATATAATATGCCTCAGCACACATGATATGGCTTTGAAATTTGAGAATAAAGCAACATTTGCAAAGATCTAATTTAAGATAATCCCATTAAAAATTATACAATGACAGGGCTGGGGTTGTGGCTCAGCAGTAAAGCACTTGCCTAGCACATTCGAGGCCCTGAGTTTGAACCTCAGCACCACATAAAAATAAACAAAATAAAACTATTGTGTCCAACTAAAAAATAAATATTTTGGAAAAAAAATTATACAATGAGAACTAAATATAGTATGCTGGAATAGAAAAACAACATTAGGTGAAAACTGAAGAAATCTGACTATAGTATGAACTTTATAGTGAATAATTATATATCAATATTAGTTCACTCTTTGTAACAAGTACACCATTTATTTATTTATTTATTTATAGTTATAGTTGGACAACACCTTTATTTTACTTATTTTTTTTTAATGTGGTGCTAAGAATAGAATCCAGTGCCTTGCCCATGCTAGGTGAGCACTCTACTGCTGAGCCACAATCCCAGCCCCCAAGTACACCATATTAAGGTAAAGCATTAGTAATAAAGGGAATTTGGTACTGGGTCTAAATTTAATTTTCCTATAAATTTTAAACTGTTCTAAAAAATAAAATCTTAAATTTTTTAATTACACAAATAATATACTTCTAACTTCAAACATCCAATTTAGCAATTATTTTCAGTAAGAAAACTTAAACAAACTTGAAAAAAGAATCTGAACACTGTAATTTATCACTATCTCTAAAAACCATCACCTAGAAAAGGGACAAGCTACCATGTGATGTTCTAAAACTCATTAACATCTGGTAATATACTGCAAGGTTTTAATAATCACACAAAAATGTTCTTTTAGTTAACTGTGATCAGAAACGAAATACATAAATCTGACACAAAATTTCCATAACTCTACTACTTTTTGCACTAATTTCTGCTGTCCTAAAGGAAGGCAAATATATTTCTATTTCTTGTTTAAGAAAATCCAGGTGGACTGAGGTTGTGGCTCTGTGGCAGAGTGCTTGCCTAGCATGTGTGAGACACTGGGTTCAATTCTCAGCACCACATATGAATAAATGAATAAAATAAAGTCCATCAACTATATTTATAAATTTTTTTAAAAAGTACACCAAATGTGGTGGTGCACACCTATAATCCCAAAGGCTTGGGAAGTTGAGGCAGAATTGCGAGTTCAAAGCCAGCCTCAGCAAAAGCGAGGCACTAATCAACTCAGTGAGACTCTGTCTCCAAATAAAATACAAAATAGGGCTGGGGATACAACTTAGTGGTTGAGTGCCTCTGAGTTCACTCCCAAGTACCCCCTCAAAAAAAATTTTTTTTTTTAAAGTACACACTTTACCACCCTATTATACCCCCCAGCCTAAAAGATATGCTTTTTTAATATTTTATTTTTTAGTTATAGGTGAACACAATATCTTTATTTTATTTTTATGTGGTGCTGAGGATGGAACCCAGTGCCTCATGCATGGTAAGCGAGCTCTCTACCTCTGAGCCACAACCCCAGCCCCCTAAAAGATATTCTTAATCACAATTTACAGCTGGGGAAATTGGAAAATTTAAGTATTTTCCCAAAATCAAATTAGTTACTAGCAAAGTTAAGAACAGAATCCAAGTATATCTGGCTTCAGAAATCAGTTTTAACGACTAAGCCAATCATCTTTTAATAATGAATGCTTTAATTTATGGTCAAGGTTACTACTTATAATAGCCTCACTCTTTCTTCAACTACTAATATATAAGTCAGCAGGTGTACAACTTTCTTGGAAAGCTTCCAATTGCTTGACAAAGTAGCTGGACTTGAGGACCAAGTAAATTCTCTCAACTTCTAAGTTAAAATGCTACATGGAAGTATATAAAAAGTTCTTAGGAATTAATACAGAATGGTGCAAAGATAATAAACACACTCAGCCATACACAACAGGTCCTCCATATATATATATATATATATATATATATATATATATATTTTTTTTTTTTAATTTTAGTTTTAGGCGGACACAACATCTTTGTTTGTATGTGGTGCTGAGGATTGAACCCGGGCCGCACGCACGCCAGGCGAGCGCTCTACCACTTGAGCCACATCCCCAGCCCCGTGGTCCTCCATATATTTTAAGACTTAAATATACTAATAAAGTTCTGGATAGGAAGATTCTAAAGAATAATGCAATGAACCTAAAACTAGCTATATAGCCACGCATGGTGGTGCACACCTGTAATCCCAGATACCAGGCAGGGGGAGAACTAAGGCAAGAGGATCACAACTTCAAGATCAGCGTGGACAACTTAGTGAGACCTTGTCTCAAATTTTTAAAAGGTCTAGAGATATAGCTCAGGGTAGGACACTTACCTAGCATGTAGAAGGTCATGGGTTCAATCCTGAGTACTCCCCATACACAAAACATATCCAAAAAACAAACTCCATATCTATGGCCGGGGGAGAAGGGGGGAGAGACACACTATCAAAAAAGTCATTAAAGCCAGACATGGTGATGCACACCTGTAATCCCAGTACCTTGGGAGGCTGAGGCAGGAGAATCACAAGTTCAAGGCCAGCCTCAGTACCTAGCAAGATTCTTTCTCAGAACAAAAAGTAAAAAGAAGTAAAAAGGGCTGGGGATGTAGCTCAGTAGTAGAATGCCTCTGGGTTTGCTCACCAGTACCACCACTACCACCAAAAAAAAGTATTAAATAAGTCTTGGAAAAAATAAGATTATGCAACTAAAAGATTAAGCATAGGAAAGATTTTTATATACCGATGGCTACATTGCCATAGAACTGTCATTTTAAAAATTACACTGCCAGGTGCAGTGGCATAGGCCTGTAATCCCAGCAACTTGGGAGGCTGAGGCAGGAGGATATAGTAAGTTTGACGCCAGTCTCAGCAACTCTATGAGACCCTGTCTCAAAATAAAAAATAAAAAGGGCTGAGGATATTGTTCAGTCAATAGTAAAGCACCTCTGGGTTCAATCCCCAGTATCAATAAATAAATAAATAAAATTATAGACACACTTTTCCTCATAGTATTTAACATTCCTATTAATGTGATAAGACGAAAAAGGACATGATTACCATTTTTTGTGACCTGCTACAATGTTATCTCTGGTGTTCTGTCAATCAAATAATTTTAACTTGAGCTTCTTAATTACCCAACACTTTTCAGTGAACTAACCAATCCATATAAGAGAACAGTGCTCCTTGCAAAAATTTTTTATAGATACCATACTGAATTACAATGATTTGTCTATACTTGTTTCCCCTTACAACACATATCTCCTTTAGTGCTAGAACATTTCTTATTCATTTTATAATGTTTTATTAAATTTCATTATCTAAAAATTGCCAGGTAATAAATAACATACTAATATAATAAATTAATTCTCTTTCCAAAAAACTGAGACAAATACAATAAACTTTAATACTTCCTTCATTCATATATTCAATGAATGTTTATTATTAAATACCTACTATGTGCTAGGCAGTGATGAACAAAATAGACAAGGTTTGCCCTTAAGGGGCTCATGTTCTCTTAGGGACATACAACATTCCAATGACAACTTCAACTGTTTCTCACAAGACAGTCTTCTGTGTACCCTCTTTTTAGATGTTCTGCCTACTCCTTTCATTGGTCTGTTAGATCCCATGTAGGCATCTGGCACAGCTCAACGCAACAGAGCCTTAAGCCACCATTTCCTTGACTCAGACACTTCCTCATTTGGGCCCATCTCTCCCACTGCAATTTCACACTGTTTGCAGCAAAATGTGTTTTCACAACAAAATTCCCAAGTTCCCCAAAGTAGGTATATACCCATCTTGTTACCCTCCATTACTCAGCACAGTGACTGGCCTATAGCAGGTGCTGAATAAATGTTTCAGTTTATAAATAATTAATTGCACCACAAAAAATAAATAAAGATATCGTGTTCAACTAAAAAACTGAAGAAAAGTTGAGGCTGTAGCTCAGTGGTAGAGTGCTTGCCTCGCATGCACAAGGCCCTGGGTTCCACGAACAATGAATAATGAAAAGGGCAATGCTTCAGATTAAAAATTAGCCATGCTGGGCTGGGGTTGTGGCTCAGGGGCACAGTGCTTGCCTAGCATGTGTGAGGCCCTGGGTTCGATTCTTCGCACCACATAAAAATAAGCAAACTAAATAAAGGTATTATGTCCAACTACAACTAAAAAATAAATAAATATTTTTTAAAAATTAGCCATGCTGTTGCTAAATAGTTCCAAAATGATTAAAAAACAGCAACCAGGGCTGGGGATGTGGCTCAAGCGGTAGCGCGCTGGCCTGGCATGCATGCGGTCCGGGTTCGATCCTCAGCACCACATACAAACAAAGATGTTGTGTCCGCTGAAAACTAAAAAATAAATATTAAAAAATTCTCTCTCTCTTTAAAAAAAAAATATATATATATATATATATATATATATAAATTAAAAATAAAAAAATTAATTAATTAATTAAAAACAGCAACCAGGAGTTGGGGTTGTGGCCAGCAGTAGAGCGCTCACCTTGCATGTGCAAGGCCCTGGGTTCAACCTCAGCAACACATAAAAATAAATAAAGGTATTTTAAAAAAAAAAAAACAGTAACTAAATTTAAGTTGAAAATATATTCTAACTTTCCAGTGAGCATATTTGAAATCATTCTTGTAGTAAGGACACAGCTCAGTGGTAGAATGTCTGACTAGCATGCTCATGGCCCTGGGTTCAATCTTCAGAATCACAAAAAAAGAAAGAATTAATAATGTACTGAAGAAAGTTTTTGCTCATAATTAAGAAATAAATATTGGGTTGAGGCTGTAGTTCAGTGGTAGAGCACCTGCCTCACACATGTGAAGCACTGGGTTAGATCCTCATCACCATATAAAAATGAATAAAGATATTGTGTCCATCTACAACTAAATAAATATTTTTTAAAAAGAAATATTAATGAGGAATAAAATTTGAAACTTGATACTTTAATATCTTCATCTGGTGCATTTGAAATAAGAGTAAAACATGGCAGAAACAAAGAATGTGCTTAATACCAAATATTCCTGCCTGGAAACACAATAAAGAATCAAAAGGCCCATTATTTGAAGATACTAGTAACAAAAAGTCAGTTAGTATTCAGAATTCAAATTAACATTACAACAGACTTCTTGTTATGACATCAGAATTCCAGATCACCAAAAGTAAACAAAATAAAAACAGATACTGATTTTACCTTAACATACTAATTTTCCAGAACTAAAGAAGATTGCTAACCAAAAAAAATAATGAAACTCATGCATAACAAATCGTGTGTGGACTAAGCTCAGATTTTATTACACTAAGACAATATCAAAATATTTGAACAGCTAATATACATTACTTAGAAACAACAATGTTGGCTAGGATGTAGCTCAGTGGCAGAGCGCTTTCCTAGCACTGTGAAGCACTGGGTTCAATCCTTAGCGCCACATAAAAAATAAACAAATAAAATAAATGCACACTGTCCAACTACAAAAAAAAAAAAAAAATTTAAAAAGAAAGAACAGGGCTAGGGATATAGCTCACTTGGTAGAGTGTTGCCTCACATGCACCAGGCCCTGGGTTCAATCCCCAGCACCACAAAAAAAAAAAAAAAAAGAAAGAAAGAACAGGAGCCAGGGCTGGGACTCAGCAGTAACGCACTTGCCTGGCATGTATGAGGCACTTGATTCGATTCTCAGTACCACATATAAATAAATAAAATAAAGGTCTATCACCAACTTAAAAAAAATAAAAATAAAAAAAAGAAGAAAGAACAATGTTTCCTTACCATGACAATTCATTCAAAATCCTTGATGTTTTTATAGTTTTACTCAAAATCATTTTAAATGAGATTAACAGGATTGTTTCAAAGTCATGAAATTAAATAAAGTCACAGTACATCATACCACAGAATACTATCATTATTAAGGAGGTAGAATTACAAAGAAAGATGCTAGGAAAAACAAACTATAGAACACTAAAAATGGTAAAATTCCAAAGGCACTCTACTACTTGGCAAAACTACTTGGGCTCGGGCTGGGGATGTGGCTCAAGCGGTAGCGCGCTCCCCTGGCATGCATTCGGCCCGGGTTCGATCCTCAGCACCACATACAAACAAAGATGTTGTGTCCGCCAAAAACTAAAAAATAAATATTAAAATTCTCTCTCTCTCTCTCTCAAGAAAAAAAAAAAAGACTACTTGGGCTCAAATCTCAGCTTTGCCACTCAGTAGCCGTACAATACTGGGCTAGTTGTTTTATTTCTCTATGCCTAGCTTTCGTCATCTGCAAATAGATAAAACACAACCTAATATATAAGATATGTTCACAGAACAGAATTCTGAAAGTTAAATAGTTAAGGTGTGTAAAGCATTTGGCAAACACATATAATGTTAACTATAATTCTGGGGGAAAAAAGAAAAACTTTAAATCATACAATATATACACATACTATGTGGGGAAGAAATTTGCTAGGCATGGTGGTGTACTCCTGCAATCCCAGCAACTTGGGAGGCTGAGAGAAGAGGATCACAAGTTTGAGGCCAGTGTGGGCAATTTATTTTGAAGCAATTTAGTGGCTCGGAATAAAAATAAAAAGGACTTAAAGATGTAGCTCAGTGGCAAATCCCCCAGTACTGCACAAAAAAGAAAAGCTTTCATATTAGCATTTTTTAAAACAAAGAACATTGATTACTTTAGTAATTAAAAAAAATAACAACCCAGACACAGTGGTGCACACCTATACCAGCTACTCAGGAGGCTGAGACAAGAGGTCAAATGTCAAAAGCCAGCCTCAGTAACTCAGCAAGACCCTGTCTCAAAATAAAACATAAAAAGGGCTGGGATGTAGCTCAGAGGTAATGAGCCCCTGGGTTCAACTCTTAGTATCAATAATAACAATAATAATAATAACAACTTTGCACTGAGAAGTTGTCTGCTGATGATCGCTAACGCAATTACTGAAACAGAACAAATTCTGTGAATAAAAACATATTAAAAGAAATTTTCAAGTGCAATAGAAAAGACACAGTACTTAATTTCAAAATAAGACTTACTTCAACAATAACAAGCTATAACCCAGTAAGCAGAACTGCAATGACATTAAAATTATATCCCTTTATTTCCCAGAAGAAATAAATGATACAAAACTATCCATGCCCTGTAATCCCAGCAACTCAGGAGGCTGAGGCAGGAGGATACTGAGTTCAAAGTCAGCCTCAGCAAAAGCGAGGCACTAAGCAACTCAGTGAGACCCTGAAATACAAAATAGGGCTGGGATGTGGCTCAGTGGGCAAGTGCCCCTAAATTCAATCCCTGGTACCCACCAACCCATCCCCAGCCAAAAAAACAAAACAAAACAAGACAAACTATCCATGCAATCTAGAAAAGGGTATCACGAACTTTCATAAATAGATAAATTTCCACTAATTTTATTAGGTTGAAATTAAATACCACTAAATTTAACTTTCTCCAATTCAACAATCTCTAATGAAAACTAAGATAGATATATATATATATATATATATATATATACGTATATATGTATATATGTATAAATTTTAAAAATTTTATATTTTATAGATGTAGTTGGTCATAATACCTTTATTTTACTTATTTATTTTTATGTGGTGCTGAGGATTGAATCCAGGGCCTCATACGTGCTAGGCAAGCAATCTACTGCTGAGCCACAACCCCAGCCCAAATTTTGAGATCAAGATGAACCAAATAACTAAGAAAAATCTAAAATCCTCAGGGGCTGGCAATGCAGCTCAGTGGTAAAACACCTGTCCAGTATTTGAGAGGCCCTGGACTGGATCTCCAGCATCACAAAAAAATTAAAAATAAAATAAAATCCTCAGAACCCTCTGGAAATTTCTGAGAGGAACACTTCCCCACCCACATGCTTTGAGGAAGCTCTAGTCCCTGGGATAAACTTAGCTTCTTCCATAAATATAGTGGGCGTACAAAAACAACCAAATGGAGGAGGAGAAAGAGAACTCTGAGCTTCTGCTGCATTTTTGCTGAGCAGTAATACTAGCAAAGCTTGCTTCAGACTTAGGAGTTCATATTCAAAATTAAAGCATGTAAGCAAACAGGCCATTATGTCTGTTTCGTTACATTTACCAGAATGGTATTTCATAAAACTGATAAATATTTGTTCTTTGTATTTTTTATTTTGAGAATTAATAATTTCAAACAGTTTATACAATGACTTAGAAAAAGAGAAGGAACTTAATAAATGTTATCACTCTTTATCATTACCATTATTATTAACGTTTTGAGATGATGAAATAGAAACTTACTCACAGAAGAGTTTGATTAGTTACTTTTGTCAGAATTCAACTTGTCCCATCACAACATTAAATGGTTAGATGTTAAAAACAAACACTAAAGAATTCAAACTTAGATTCTTTGGTTCAAAAGAAGGCAGCATAGATGAAAAAAATTCTGCAAAAGGAATTAATCCACCAGGCACAGAGGTACATGGCTATAATACCAGCAGTTTTGGAGGCTGAGGCAAGAAAATTTCAAGTTCAAAGCTAGCCTCAGCAAATTAGGGGGCCCTGTCTCAAAATTAAAAATAAAAAGGTCTGGGGATGTAACTCAATGTTAAAGTGCCCCTGGGTTCAATCTCTAGTATTTAAAAAAAAAAAAGATTGTGGGTGGGTGTTATAGTCCCAACTATTTGGGAGAACGAGGCAGGAGGATTGCTGGGGCCACAGGAATTTGAGGTTAGCCTAGGGAATATAGCTAGACCCCATTCCTTCCCCTCAACCCCCCAAAACAAAAAAAGATTGCTTGAAAGAATACTGACTCTGACCCTGAACAAAGTCTAATATCCCTTGATTAATTTGTGTTTTAAATTTTCCAAGAGAAAAATCAGTTTAACCCTTCCAAAGACTCACAGAAAATAATTAATAAAACAAATTAGTAAGGAAAAAAAATTGAACACGTTTTACAACATGCTTTCCACTAGTCTCTGCGTGGATGTACTGGCACTATATAGGAGCAAGACCAAGAAAGCACCTTTTGGACAGACATCTTAAGTAATGAGCAGACATCATGCCTGTTTTTACAGTTAAAAGAGTATGTTTAAAGTCTTATATTAAGAAGATAGCATACTAAAAAAATGTGCATAGAAATACACACAAGGGCTTGGGAAGTATCCCAGTGGTAGAGCAGTTGCCTAGGCTTGTGTAGCATGCTCAAGCCCTGCGCTGAATGCACAACACAGCAAAGACGCAAGCACACATGCACATACACGGTTCTAAAATCAAGTTATGCTTTTCTTTCAGTTATAAGTATTTAAGGTATCTGGTTCACCTTGAAACTAAATTATACAGACTCCTATGAAGTATGTTTTTTCCCTTTTTCAAACATTTGTTCAACCATCATTTTATTTATATATATATAAATAAGAGAAGGCAAAAGTATCAATAGATATCCACCACTTACTCTGACAGTGCATTGCAGTGTCAAGATTAGGTTTCAGTTTAGGAACAAAAAAGAAATGAGCTTCTGAAAATGTCTTTAAAAAAATTATAACACATACTGAAACATATTCAGAAAATAGAGATAAGCATTTTAAAAAATATTTTCAGTTGTAGATGGGTACAATACCTTCATTTTATTCATCTTATGTGGTGTTGAGGTTCGAACCCAGTGTCTTACACATGCTAGATATGTGCTCTACCAGTGAGCTACAACCCTGGGCCCCAGATAAGCATTTTTTAAAAGTTCTTTAAAGACAAGAAAAGAGTCAGGTGCAGTGGCATCTACCAGGAATCCCAGTGACTCAGGAGGCTAAGCCAGGAGGCTAAGCCAGGAGGCCTGAAAGTTTGAGGCCAGTCTCAGCAACTTAGTGAGACCCTGTCTCAAAAAAAAAATAAATAAATAAAATGGGCTGGAGATATGGTGCCCCTAGGTTCAATCCCTGGTACCAAAAAAAAAAAAAAAGTTAAAAAACTTCATATTGTTAGCCAGGCACGGTGGCACATGCCTGTACCCCCAGTGGCTTGGGAGGCTGAGGAAGGAGAATCGCAGGTTCAAAGCCAGCCTCAGCTGCAGGGCACTAAGCAACTCAGTGAGACCCTGTGTCTAAATGAAATACAAAATAGGGTTGGGGATGTGGCTCAATACCCTTGAGTACCCTTGGGTTCAACCCCCCCAGTACCAAAAAACAAAACAACAACAAAAACCTTTATATTGTTAGCTGCACCAACAAGTTAGTATATACTGTCTCAATTTTCAGAATGTCATTATCAGGCAGTAGCACCTTGTAAGACAGTAAGTGCTGTACCCCATCTGAAACACAGATCACAACACTCAATAAAGCCCATCAGGTGAAGTGGGAAGTGAAAGTACTGTGACAGTAGCCAAGAAGACACCAAAAGAGCTTGTTTTAAAGTATGGGATAAGGTACCAAGGTGAAAAAGTAATGGAGGTAGATTTAGAGGTGGGGCACCAAATGATAACTATTAATGACTGAGTAAAAGCCATGTTCCTATGTCATTAGTAGATTTAATCCTATTTGGCAGGATCTCCTCCTCTTCACAGAGGAGGAAAAAGATTCAGAAAACTCAAATAACTTACTGCCTGATCATTCAGCTATTATATAGCAAAGAAGGGATTCAAACTGAGATTTGACACCAAAGTCCCATACTCTTCATTTTCCCCATGCAGCCTCTCTGGTTCTTTGCATGTACACTGAGTTCAGGCTCCCTGGAAGCAATTCACTACAATGGGCTCGAGGTAGGGTGGTGACCTGAGGCAAATGATCGCTCTCATAGTGAACTTCTGGTTATAATGGAGAGAGAAGGTGGGTGGCCCAGATTTTTCAGCCTTTCTTCATCTCAAACTACCTTTATAATCTTTCCTACCATTTTTCTCTTTCAGAGATTTAATGCACTAGGGCCCAGAAAAGGGCCTGGATGTTTTCCCATTCAATTTACAAATTCCTTTGTCCTTGTCTTTGTTCAAGTTGCTTCTCCACTTGGAACCCTTCTCTAATATCCCTAGAGCCATATATGACTCAAGGTGCAGTTAAAATGTCATCTTTTCCACAGAGCATTCCTGGATTTCTCATTCTGCCATTTAGTAGTAAGTATCTCCAATCTACTTTTTCTTTTTTTTTTGTTGTTGTTGTAGATGAACCTCTATTTTATTTATTTATTTAAATGTGGTGCTGAGAATCTATCCCAGTGCCTCACAAGCTCTCTATCACTGAGTCACAACCCCAGCCCTCCAATCTACATTTTCATGACCCTTCTGACAAGCACCTCTATTAAAATCATGACCTCAGGGCTGGGGTTGTGGCTCAGCAGCAGAGTGCTCACCTAGCATGTGGGAGGCCCTGGGTTTGATCCCAGCACTACATATAAATAAGTCAGTAAAATAAAGGTATTGTGTCCAACTACAATAAGAAAGAAAGAAAGAAAGAAAGAAAGAATGAAAGAAAGAAAGAGAGAGAGAGAGAGAGAGAGAGAGAGAGAGAGAGAGAAAGAAAGAAAGAAAGAAAGAAAGAAAGAAAGAAAGAAAGAAAGAAAGAAAGAAAGAAAGAAAGAAAGAAAGAAAGAAATTATATGACCTGGGCTGGGGATGTGGCTCAAGGGGTAGCGCGCTTGCCTGGCATGCGCGGGATGCTGGGTTCGATCCTCAGCACCACAAAAAAATAAAAAAATAAAGATGTTGTGTCCACCGAAAACTAAAAAATAAATATTTTTTAAAAAAAGAAATTATATGAACCTTTTTTGGGGGGGGAACTGGGGAACCCAAGGGCACTTTGTCACTGAGCTACATCTCCAGTCCTTTTTATTTTGAGACAGGGTCTCAATATTCCTGACAGTCTTGCTAAGTTGCTGTAGGTAACCTCAAACTTGTGATCCTCCTTCCTCAGTCTCCTCATTATGGTATTAGACATGCAATACCATGCCTGGCTAGAAATCACAACCGAAAAAGTAAAAAGGATAGTCACTCCACAAATTATTTATTAATTCAAAGGAAAAAATATGTCTTTACAAGAGAAATCTAAACGTTACCTTAATCAAATTTACATCAATGACAAAACTGGTATCATGTTCCCCTGATGAGCTACACTAAAAGAGACCTAAAATCACTTGTTTTAATCTGAATCTGACCATGAAGGAATGTTCAGACAAACTGCAATTGAGAAACATTCTACAAAACAAGTGGTAGGGATGCTTTAAAAATGTTACTGGGGGTGGGGATGGGGGCTAGAGTTGTAGATCAGTGGTAGAACAGTTGCCTAGCAAGCATGAGGCACTGGGTTCAATCCTCTGCACCACATAATAAATAAATAAATAAATAAAGGTATTGTGTCCACCTACACATAAAAAAATATTTTTAAAAAATGTTACTGTCTGGGGCTGGGGATGAAGTTCAATGGTAAAGCAAATGCTTTGCATACATGAGGACCTGGGTTCAGCACCACAAAAATAAAAAAAAATAATAAAATGTTACTGACACAAGAAACCTCAAAAAGGCTGGAAAAATATCCTAGATTTGGGACTAGAGTTGTGGCTCAGTGGTAGAGCGCTTGCCTAGCAAGTGTGAGGCACTGGGTTAGATTCTCAACACCGCATATAAAAAATAAAATAAAATGGGGGCTGGGGTTGTGGCTCAGTGGCAGAGGGCTTGCCTCACATATGTGAGGCACTGGGTTCGATCTTTAGCACCACATAAAAATAAATAAACAAAATAAAGATATTGTGCCCATGTATAACTAAAAAATTTTAAAAATAATAATAAAAAATAAATAAAATGAAGTCCATTGACAACTAAAAAAAATAAAAAACAAAAAGATCCTAGATTTGATACCATGCAATACCATGCAAGATCTTTAACTAGATCTTGAATCAAAAACAAAAGACAACAACAAACTAAGGACAGTATTAGGAAAAGTTGAAAGAGTAATCATATTACATCTGTGTTAAAAATCTTAATGTAACAACTAAATTGTAGATATACAGAGTCCTTGTTCTTGGGAAATAAAAGCTAAGTATCTGGGAATAAAAAGAACAAATAATATCCATATTCACACCTAACTTTCATATGGTTCAGCAAAAAGTGTATGTATTCTCTGTGTAAAGCAAAAATGACAAAATGTTAGCAATTTGCAGATCTAGATGAAGGCTAAATGGGTGTTTATGTATTATTCTTCTATAGGTTTGCAATGGGGGGGGGCGCAGGTGTTACTAGAGGTTGAACCCAGGGTGCTCTACCTCTGAACTATATCCCCAGCCCTGTTTTTAATTTTCTATTGAGTCAGAGTCTCGCTAAGCTGCCCACATTGGCCTTGAACTTGTGATCCTCCTGCATCAGCCTCCAAAGTCCCTGGGATGACAGGCATGTGCCACTGTAGCCAGTACACTAGTTATTCCTTAGAGAGCTGCTTTTCTCTTTTGACAGAGGCAAATCTGTAGGCCTCAAAATATAGAATGTAATTAGCAGGGTGTGGAGTAGCTACTCAGGAAGCTGAGAGAGCTGGTTTTGAGACCAGTAGGCAAGTGAGGATATAGCTAAGTGATAAAGCACCCATAAATTCAATCTCTAGTAAGGGGGAGAGAGAAGAATAGGAGAGTAATTAGGAAATAAAACCACTAACCTAAGATCACACAGTAAAAATACCTGAGCAAAGCAGAGACCTTTTCTTTTATCACATCATCATAGAAAGTTAGGGGATAACCAAAACCTGCATAGCAGCAAGCACTAAGAAAAAGTAGTGCCCAGGGCTGGGGTTGTGGCTCAGTGGTAGAGTGCTCACCTAGCATGTGCGCCCTGGGTTCCATCCTCAGCACTACATAAAAATAAATAAAGGTATTGTGGGGCTGGGGATGTGGCTCAAGTGGTAGTGTGCTCGCCTGGCATGCGTGCGGCCCGGGTTCGATCCTCAGCACCACATACAAACAAAGATGTTGTGTCTGCAGAAAACTAAAAAGTAAATATTAAAAAATTCTTTCTCTCTCTCTTTAAAAAAAAATTGCTATATGCAAAATATGACTGCTTTCCTTAAAAAAAAAAAAATAAAGGTATTGTGTTCAACTACAACTAAAAAATAAATATTAAAAAAAAAAAAAATAAGTAGTGCCCAGGGCTGCAGTGATACAGTATTGGTCCTAGTATGACCAAGGCCACAGGTGCAATCCCCAGTATCACGATAAATAAATAATTAGTACCCAAATGGAACCAAATGCCCACAAAAGCACTACACAGTGTTCAGGAAATAATATTCTATCTTTTAAAAAATATATAAGATGAAGTCAGGCATGGTAGCATGCTCCTGTAATCCCAGCAGCTTGGGAGGCTTTGGCAGGATTGAAAGTTTGAGGCCAGCCTCAGCAACTTAGTGAGGCCCTGACCAACTTAGTGAGACACTGTCTCAAAATAAAAAGGGCTGAAGATCTAGCTCAGTAGTAATACACCTCTGGGTTCAATCCCCAGTACTTCCCCAAAAAAATTAGATGAAAACTTTCCGTTTCATTCAATATGGATAATACTATTTGCAAGACTTTAAAAAAAAAATGACGTACTTTATTCTTAGAAATAAAAAAAAATAATCTAGTTCCTGTGAATTAACACATTTATTCAACAAATATTTACTGAGTACCTATTATAAGCCAACCCTTACTATGACAGAGCAGTGAGGACAAGGTCCCTATTGTCACAGAACTGACATAAAAGTAGGAAAGAAAAAGATTAAAATATTCAACAAATATACAAATAACACATGCCATAAAGAAAACATAGGGGCAGGGCTAGGGCTGTAGCTCAGAGGCAGAGAGCTTGCCTAGCATGTGTGACGCACTGGGTTCGATCCTCAGCACCATATACAAATAAAATAAAGGTATTCTGTTCATCTACAACTACAAAAAAAAAAAAAAAGAAAGAAAGAAAAAAGAAAACACAGGAGCAGCAGGCAAAGAATGATAAAGGCAGCAATGTAAGGGCACAGACTGACAGGGATGACCTCTCCCAGGCAGGGACTCATAATGGAATGTTCAATTCTACACAAATACCAATCATATTTCATAAAATAGTTTTCTTTAGGAGCTGGGGTTGCAGCCTAGCAATGGAAGGCGTGCCTAGCATATGTGACACATTGGGTTAGACCCTTAGCACCACATAAAAGTAAATAAAATAAAGGTATTGTATCCATCTACAACTAAAAATATTTTTAAAACATAGTTTTCTTTACATTTTAATACTCCCTCTTAATTATTTTCCAGAAAAAAATTGCTGCAGTGATTTTTTATTACTGCTATTATTTCAGAGGTGGAAAATCCCACCAAATGTTGACAGGTGTTTCACAAAGTACAAATTTTAAGATACACATATTCTGGGGGAAAAAAATGCTGAGTGATTTATCAATGAGAAGACTAATAGAAAAACAAAGAACTCCAAGAATCTGAAACAGAATTTCAAAAAAAAAAAAAATGACTTACCAACTCTTCAACTCCATAATCTCTACATTTACTTCCTATCATATATGAAAAAAAGGGTAACAGGAAGATAAATTTGGATAGAGACTCTGTTATTTTTCTCTTAAAGGTAAAGAAAATTAGGATATCCTCCTCTTTAAAAGCCATACCACCCTCATGATTTTAAGAAAAATCAGCAAACACTAACATTTCCTTTCACAGGATTACACAAGAGCTTGGAGGACTTAGATTACTTGGAACTAGGGAAGCGCCTTAATACAAAAATCTGAGGGCCAAAATATTCACTTCCCTTTCTTCCTCTGATTCTTTTGCTGATTAACAGTACCCTGAATGAAAAATCTATTGTCTGTCAAACTACCACTGTGGTATAAACAACAACTACAAATCTACTACTCTGATTCTATCCAAATCTTTGATTTCCTTGATTATGAAATTCTTTTTCATCTACACTATTATCCTGTCTACTTTGTCTTCTGTTTTACCTAATGACAGATATTTCCAGGCACTCATAGATGCCCCAAAACTTCTCACTTTTTTAGGAGTTTTTAGCCATTTGTGCTATGGACTGCTTTGGAAGTCTGGTGAAGCCTATGGTCTCAGATTGATTTTAAATGCACAATATATATGAATATGAAAGAAACCTATTATACAGAAATACTAGCAAAACAATAAAAAAAGATGTGGAGATTATATATATATATACAGCTTTCTAATCACATTAGTTATAAGATCTGGTAACCCCATAAATTCGAAGAAATGATAAGCGTAAAGAATATCTTAGATATGTACATCAACTGTAAACATGATACAACAATATCTGTGATTTTTATTGGTAACAACTACAAATCTAAGACTGTGCATTTAAAATCAATCTGAGACCAATATTATTGTGGTTTGTTGTCTACTTTCCTAACTGAAGGAAATAATAAATTTCAGCTAGTGGTCAACAAAAATAAAGATGCAATTTTACCCCTAATCTTGTTACAGGACCCTTGAATTCTATCCACATTCTTTCCACTAGTGAACCCTAGATTGAAACTCTTTCCAAGCCCTGCTCAAACTGATTTTTGTCGCTAATTTTAAAACACTGATTCCTCTCATTGAACGTAACACCATGTCTCCTTGTTCTCATGCAGATTTATGTATAAATTCCTGTTTATTTATGGGGTTTGCCTAGCCGGCACTCATGACAATTTTGCCAGTCTATAAAACGTGAAGTTCAAGGAAAACAGAAGCAAACAAACGACCCACAGCCCCTCACTTCCAGACCTCCACCCGCCAAGTGGAAAGAAGCTAAGTAAAGGGTGAGCGTTTACGATAGATGAGCTGCCCCAGACCCGTGCGTCCAGCTTGTCAAGATTCCCCGGTGCGCGACATCCCCGCCAGAGTCCTTCGGAAGACACCCCACCCGCTTCTCGCCTCGGGTGCTCAGTGTCCTGTCTGCCGGGGGCTCTCCCTGGCCCGCACCCCGAGCCGCCCCGCGGTTCTCCGGCCCCTTCCCACCCCATCCCCCATGCGTCCCTCCCTCCGGTCAGTCCC
>NW_026000051.1:6209231-6212213 GCF_001458135.2 Marmota marmota marmota
CCCGCGGCTTCCTTTCCGCTGTCCGCTGCGGACCCGGCAGCTGCGCGCGTCCCGTCCCGCCTTCCTGAGAACCGCTCGCAACACCCAGGCCCTCGCCTCCGCGCACAGGAATGTTGGCTGTGAAAAATCCGCCTGAGCAAATACATGTAAAGACTTTCACGTGCCAGGGACATTATTTGAATGATTTTCACTCTCACCCCTGGCACACTTGCTCTTCCTTTTAGTTGAAAGCGTCGTGAATCGGTTGGGTGGTAGCTGGATTTGCAATATTAAACCTGGTTTCCCACTTGCCATTTTATCGAATTTTACATATGGTAAACTTGACCTTACAGTTATTTTAAGTAAGTCAATTGACAATTGAACAACTACTTTTGGGGGTGGGGGGGGGAGCAGATGAGGATCGAACAACTTAACAGAATACTCAGATGTATTCAGAGGTTAGGTTAGCCCAGTTCAACAGCCATAGAAACCTTAAAATTGGAAGACACCTTAAAGGTCATTAGTGCAACTCCTGCCCAAGCAGGAATCCCCTCTTGTACATTTAGCCAGATGGTCATCTTTTTAACAGTTCACATTTCAAGGAACTCATAAGTATTGCAGCCTGCTCCACTATTGGACAGCTCTAAATGTTAGAAAGTTCCACCTCCTGCTGAGCTGAAATCTGCTTCCTTTAACTTCTTTCCAGTGCTAGTAGTTATACTGTACAGCATGTTTTTCATTTGGCAAATGAGCCTCTAAGCACAAAAAATAGTAATAAAAAAAAAATCATTTTCCCAACCATTTCAGATGTGAATCAAATCCCAGACTGCTCTCTCCATCTAGTCACCTTCCTTGATATACCCACTTTAAAAATTGTTAGAATTTGCTTTATTCTCTGGTAGCTAGTTAGGTACTAATGCTATCATGTTGCCCATTCAACTGATTCAAGGATTCAATTCAAATATTACTTACCAGCTCTTTTTTTAAATTTTTAAAAATATTTATTTTTCTGTTGTAGTTGGACACAATACCTTTATTTTATTTATTTTTATGTGGTGCTGAGGATGGAACCCAGGGCCTCACACATGCTAGGCTAGATAGAGTTCTACCCTGAGCCACAACCCCAACCCTTATTTTTTATTTTTAACCAGGAATTGAACTCAGGGGCACTCAACCACTGAGCCACATCCCCCAGCCTTATTTTTGTATTTTATTTAGAGACAGGGTCTCACTGAGTTGCTTAGCACCTCCTCATTGCTGAGGCTTTTAGCTCGCCATCTTCCTGTCTCAGCCTCCTGAGCCCTTGGGATTACAGGAGTGCTGACCACTTTACCTGAATCTATTTACTAGCTCTTGTTACATTGTACAAAGCAGCAGCAAGATGAAAAAAGCAACAGGATACAATTTATAACCTAAAGTGGAAAAAACTCCTACAGATTAAGGATTGTAAACTGAGGTAGGAATACTACCAGATTCCCAGATCTCATCAGGTTGTCCTTATGGAGGAGGTGACACTTGGAAGTTAATTAATGGCTGAGTTCAAGATGGAAAATGGCATTAGTGAATTGCTAAGAAAGAACCCAGCCTGAATAAAATGAACTTGTTCATAGTGAGTTCTGGAATACTGAGTACTCTAGACAGACTGGAGCACACAGGCCAGAGAGGAGGGGAATAAAAGGCCTCCAAAGTACCTACAAGAATCTTGAGGGTCCTCAACCAACTATATTGTACATAGTAAGTGAAAAGAGAACTGGAATGGTTAGTTAATAACTAAGCCCTATTCTGTCACCTATGAATGAAGAACTTGAGATAGATAAACAGTTTCCAATCTTCTTTCCATTTGGCACACCCAAGGAATTCAATTCTCCTACCAGGGCTATGGATTTACAATTCTTGCAGAACGTGGACTAGGTAATACACTTACCACGTTTTACTCCTATGGGCAGAGAACCTGGCTGTCTTCATGGAACCTGTTGTAATAATATTTCTTTTGGCAGGGGTGAAAATTTTTGTTGTTTTTTTTTTCTTGATTTTTGGTTTTTGGTATTGGAGACTGAACCCACAGGCATTTTTAACTACTGAGTTATATTCTCCAGTCCTTTTAATTGAAGCTGGTCTCAAATTTGAATTCTTCCTGTTTTGATCTCTCAAGTTACTGGAATTACAGGCATGTGCCACCATGTATAGCTGCTATTATTATTATTTATTTATTTATTTATTTATTTATTTGGTACTGGGGATTAAACCAAGAGGCACTTAGAGATTGAGCCACATTCCCAGCACTTCTTTTCTTTTCTTTTCTTTCTTTTTTTTTTTGATACAGGGTCTCACTAAGTTGCTTAGGGCCTTACTAAATTGCTGAGGCTGACCTTGAATTAGTGATTCTTCTGCCTCAGCCTCCTGAGTGGCTGAAATTACAGGTGTGTAACACCACACCAAACTATTTTGTTTCTTAAATAGGTGGGATAAATAAATTGTGACCTCTGTCCATTTTTTTTTCCACTATACCACTCAACCATCCCTGACATAAAGGGATATTTACTTGTCCATAGTCACAAATTCTTACTGAATCTTGATAAGAGTTCAGTTCTTCAGACATCCAGCTTCTAATTTCCCATTAAAATATCCTTCTCAGAATCACAGAGCAATGACAAAATGAGAATTTAAATATATAAAAAAATTGTCTATGTGTGCATAGCCAGTCTTAGAAGTAAAATTTTTTTTTTTTAATATTTATTTTTTAGTTTTCGGCGGACACAACATCTTTGTTTGTATGTGGTGCTGAGGATCGAACCCGGGCCGCACACATGCCAGGCGAGTGCGCTACCGCTTGAGCCACATCCCCAGCCGGTAAAATTTTTTTAAAAAGATGTTAATAATAATAAAAGATGTCAGGCTGGAGATAAAGCTCAGGTGGTAGAGTGCTTGCCTTGCATGCACAAGGCCCTGGGATTCATCCCCAGCACCAAAAAAAAAAAAAAAAAAAAAAAAAAAAAAAAAAAA
>NW_026000051.1:6212903-6231787 GCF_001458135.2 Marmota marmota marmota
AAAAAAAAAAAAAAAAAAAAAAAAAAAAAAGTCTATGCCAGGAAATATGAGGGGACTCTGGCAAGTGTTTCTGGACAAAAACACTGTATCACCAAGTCTATCAAAGACCCCCAAACTTTGTCATTAGTTATAGATATTTTTAACTAAAGAGGCTAACCATAGAGGTGAAAACTTGCTCAAAAGCAATAAATAGTATTCCCTGAGGTTGTCTTATTCACCATTGTCTTGCTGGAACCTGGTATGCTGCCTAGAAATAAATATTTGCTTGGTTTTTTTAATATTTATTTTTAGTTGTCGTTGGACACAATACTTTTATTTTATTTATTGTATGTGGTGCTGAGGATCAAACTCAGGGCCTCGTACATGGTAGGCAAGCACTCTACGCTGAGCCACAACCCCAGCCCTATTTGCTTGTTTTTAAATGATCTATTTAAGTTCAGAGTCTCAGGGATCATCTACTCTACACCCTCATTCTTTTGGAATTTGGAGGCTGTTCTTCAAGACATCCTACCATGCCACTGGGAAAAGAAACATATTAAGATATTAATATGCTCAGCACCTACAAAAAAGGAAAATATGACAGTTAAGTGAGTGCAAACCATACCAGAAAGAAAAACATGGCTGCATCTAGAAATAAAGAAATATTAAGAAGAAGAACAAGATTAAAAGAAGAAACCAGGACTTAACCTATGGCATGTTTTTATCTATTGGGCACACAGTTTGAAAAAGAAAACACACAGAAATGTTAGTATACACCTGTAAAGCTTTTGCCTGTGGAAAGATTAGTGTCTCATCTGAGTCAGTTAAATTATAGGTTAAGTGACAAGGAAACGCAGCTACAACAGAAATAGACACCAGTACAGCACAGAATTCATAACTTTACCATGAAATAAGTCTAAAACTGTATTTTCAACTGTAACACAGATGGTACCAATCCTACCTATCCCACTTGGGAGTTATGAAGATAAGACCAAAAGATTACCAGGCACAGTGGTGTGTACCTAAAATCCCAGTACTCAGGAGGTTGAGGCAGAAGCATCGCTTAAGCCAAGGAATTCAAGACCAACCCTGGCAACCCAGCAAGACATCAATTCAAGAACAAAGGATGCAGGTCAAAGCTGTTAACATAAAGCAAAACAAAAATGTAAGATGCTATATTGTGTCATGGTTCAAACTCATAAACTCCAGATGAGCATTTAAAACATCCAATGCTGGGCTGGGATTGTAGCTCAGTGGTAGAGTGCTTGCCTAGCATGTGTGGGGCGTTGGGTTTGATACTCAATACTCCAAGTAAATAAATAAAGGTATATTGACAACTAACAAACATTTTTTAAAAAGATCTAATGCAGAAAGCAACAAGCCCTTTTTAGTTTATTACCTTTAGGAAAATTTTTCAATCAAATAATAGAGGAATCCATTTTGCTCTTTAAAAACGTTATCTAATTATACCCAGGGAGGATACTGTTGTCAATTTCAAAGGTATCTGTCCAAATTTTCTCTCTCTCTCTCTCTCTCTCTCTCTCTGTATTTAACACAAATAAGATCACATTTTACATACTATTCTACAGCTGGCTTTGTTTGTTTGTTTGTTTGTTGACTAATAAATCTTAGCCACTTACTTGTTATCCCAGAGACTTGAAAGGCTGAGGCAGGAAGATCACACGTTTGAGGCCAGCTTGAGCAACTTAGTGAGACCCTGCCTCAAAATTACAAATGAAAGAGGAACTGAAGATGTGACTCAGTGTAGATTCTTCTGGGTTCAATCTCCAGTCTCAATAAATACATAAATGAATAAATAAAGCGTAGCATCTTTTCATATCAGTGTGTAAAAATTTATTTTATATTAAACTTTGCACAATTTATTAATTGATTGATTGGTTGATTATACTGGGGATTGAACCCAGGGATATTTAACCACTGAGACACATCCCCTGCTCTTTTTGGTATTTTATTTAGAGACAGGGTCTCATTGAGTTGCTTAGGTCCTCACTAAATTGCTAAGACTGGCATTGAACTCATCATCTTCCTGCTTCAACCACCCAAATCACTGAGATTACAGGCACGTGCCATGTATTTCCATAGTGTAATCCACCATAGTTTATTTAGTATTCCATACATGGACAATCAGATTGACTCATGACTTTTTTTTTTTTTTTTTTTTTTGGTACCAGGGATTGAACTCAGTGGTGCTTAACCATTGAGCCACATCCCAGCCCTATTTTGTATTTCATTTAGAGACAGGGACCCACTGAGTTGCTTATACTGAGACTGGCTTTGAACTCAGGATCCTCCTATCTCAGCCTCCTGAACCATCATGCCCAACCAGCATGACTCATGACATTTTGAATTACAAAAAAAAAAAAAGAGTAAATTAACCACAAATAAATACCTATATACATAAATCATCATCATCATCATCATCATCATCATCATCAAGTGGTTCTAAAGCTCTGGGAATCCTATAAGTAAAAAAATTCAGAAAGACATGTTCGGAAGCTGTCTTAATACCAGGTGGCACAAAATTATCCTTTAAAAAGGTCCTTTTGGGGCTGGGGTTGTGGCTCAATGGTAGAGTGCTCGCCTAGCATGTGTGAGGCCCTGGGTTTGATCCTCAGCATCACATATAAATAAATAAATAAATAAAATAAAGATATTGTGACCAACTACAACTAAAAAATAAACATTAAAAAAGAAAAAAAAGGTCCTTTTGTTGCTGGGCACAGTGGTGCATGCCTGTAATCCCAGCAGCTCAGGAGGCTGAGGCAGAAGGATTTTAAGTTCAAAGTCAGGCTCAGCAATTTAGCAAGGCCCTAAACAATGTAGTTCAAATAAAAAACACAATATGTGGTTCAGGCTCAGTGGTTAAGCTCTTTGGGTTTAATCCTTGGTACAAAAAAAAAAAAAAAAAAAAAATCCAACTGCACTTTGAAAATGGGACAGAATACCAGTTACAGCCTTAGCCCATGTATGTTCTGGGCCCTTGTTTGTCCTGCATGGATTGGCCGAGAAATAATAGTACTCAGGAGGTCAATTTAACAGGTCACAGATAAGAGATATGATTTAAGATCCCTTACTTGCTTGGCGACCCTTCCAAGGCCCAAGGGATGTATTCATGTAGTCATATGGCTTGACAAAGTTTGCTAAGGAATTTTAAATTATTGGACAAGTTGAGGGCAACAAAAGCCTTGAACTTGCTGGGCACAGTGGCACTCACCTGTTATCCCATGCAGCTCAGGAGGCTGCACGAGGATCCTTAGTTCAAAGCCAGCCTCAGCAAAAGCAAGGCGCTAAGCAACTCAGTGAGACTCTGCCTCTAAATAACAAAATAGGGCTGGGGATGTGGTTCAGTGGTTGAGTGCCCCTGAATTCAATCCCCAGTACCCCCCCCCAAAAAAAAAGGCTTAACTTGAGAGAACAGGGTCTCACTAAATTGCCCAGGATGGCCTTAAATTTGGGACTACAGACGTGCACCACCACACCTGGCTAGAAATTAGAAGGATTTTTTTTTTTTTTTTTTTGCGGGGGGAGGGTTACTAGGGATTGAACCCAGGAGTGCTTTACCACTGATCTACATCTCTACCCCTTTTATTTTTTATTTTGAGACAAAGTCTTCCTAAGTTGCTTAGGGCTTTAACAAAGTGCTGAAGCCGGTTTTGGACTTGCAATCCTTCTGCCTCAGCCTTCTAAATTATTGGGATTACAGAATGTACCACCACATCCAGATGAAATTAGGAGTTTTAATGGTTGTATATTATTTCATCATACTGATATATCATAATTTGTTTCAAAATAGAAATTATTTCTGATAAAACTTATGCAAATTTTCTAAAAATATAGAAAAGTTAAATAGAAATGTGAAATTTTATAAAGTTTATTTTACAAATAAATGTTATAGGGCTGGGCATGGTGGTGCATGCCTGTAACCCCTTGATTATGAGGCTGAGGCAGGAGAATCAGAAGTTCAAAGCCAGTTTCAGTAACTTAGTGAGGCCCTAAAGTAATTTATCAAGAGACCCTGTCTCAAAATAAAAAAAAAGGGCTGGGAATATAGCTCAGTGGTAAAATGCAGCTGGGTTCAATCCCCAGTATCAAAAAGAAATAACAAAAGAAATAGATGTTACAATATTATCATACTATAACTCATTTTTTGGACTTAACAGATATAACAGATTTGTTTTATGAACTTGACAAGCTGATTCTTAAACTTATATGGAAACACAAAGCTCTAAGAATAGTCAAAGGCATTCCTGAGGGAGAACAACATGAAGGTTTGTTCTTCCAGATATCAAGACTTACTATTAAGCTATAGTAATTAAGATAAAGGTTAAAACTATGGTAATATGAAAAAACGGTGCTAGGACAATTGGCTATCCGTGAAGGAAAAAAATGAATTTGACTTATACTGTATACAATCCATATAATACATTTAATTCTAGGTGACTTACAGCTCTAAAAGAAGTTAAAAAATCAGTTTTTAGAAAATATCTTAGCTGGGTGTGGTGGCACATGCTTGTAATTCAGGTACTGGAGAGAATGAGTGGATCATTTGAGATTGAGTAATCAGGGAAATAAAAATTTAAACCACAATGAGATGCCAGTATACATTCACAGATTGTCAAATAAAACATTTATATTAACTGCTTTGGGGGAGGGTACACAGGATTTTACCCAGGGGCACTTAACCACTGAGCCAAATCCCCCAGCCCTTTTTATATTTTGAGACACAGTCTCACTAAGGTGCTTAGGGTTTCACTAATTTGCTAAGGCTGGCTTCTAACTTGCAATCCTCCTGCCTCAGCCTTCCGGGCTGCTGGGGTTACAGATGTTTGCCACCATGCCTGTCTTGGTTTAACTGTTGACAATGATATGGAACACTAGGAAGTCTTGCAAGTTTGTCATAACTTACTAAAGTGGAGGGTATTCAAACTTTTCTGTCCTCCCCCCATAGTAGAAATGGAACCCAGGGGTGCTCTATCACTGAGTTACATTCCCAGTCATTTTTATTTTGAGACAAGGTCTTGCTAAATTTCCCAGGCTGACCTCAAACTTGCAATCCTCCTCTTTCAGCTTTCTGAGTAGCAGGGGTTACAGGCATGCACCATCACACCCAGCAGCAATTTTACTTTGAGAATTACACATACAAAAAGACTACACGATTTATCCCCACTATTATTTCCAGCTCACGGATTAAGAGTGAAACTTGTTTGATGAAGTGATTTTCTGCTAGTTCCTCAAACAAAAATGCACCTATGTGCCTAATATATGAAAATAAGTAGATGTACCAATTTAAAAGCATTTACAAAAATCTTTGTCAAATTAAAAGTATTTATTTTCCATTAAAAGAAATCTTGGGGCTGGGGTTGTAGCTCAGTGGTAAAGCACTTGTCTTGCATGCATGAGGCACTGGGTTCAATTCTCAGCACCAGATAAAAATAAATATTGTGTCCATCTACAACTAAAAAAAATAAAAATAAAAAAGAAAGAAATCTTGGCCAGGTATGGAGGCACATGCCTGAAATCTCAGAGGCTCAGGAGGCTGAAACAGGAGGATCACAAGTTCAAAGCCAGCCTCAGCAAAAGTGAGGCACTAAGCAATTCAGTGAGACCCTGTCTCTGAATAAAATACAAAATAGAGTTGGGGATGTGGTTGAGAAAAGAAAAGAAAGAAATCTTTTTAAAAATTTTTTTTAGTTGTAGATGGACACAATACCTTTATTTTGCTTATTTATTTTTATGTGGTGCTGAGGATTGAACCAGTGTCTCACATGTGGAAGGCAAACGCTCTACCACTGAGCCACCTCAGCCCCAAGAAAGAAATCCTGAAAGCTGATCCTCAAGAGGTGACATTTGAAGAGCTTCTAAAATTTCCTCTCAGTATATTATTAATAATAACATTACCATGATTATACAATTTTCAAAGAACTTTCACATATAGCATCTCATTTGAGCCTTGAAACAATTAACTAAGACAGACAAGACAGAAAGCACCCCCACCCATTAAACAGATGAAGAAAGTAAGTTTCCCACGTACATATATGAAAATACCTAAGTGAATCCCACCATTATGGGTCTTAATTAGAATAAGATATATTCCATGCTTATCGAATTGTATCAAAATGGATTCTAGTAATGTCATGCATAACTAAAAAGAACTACAACAACAAAACTAAAACTGGGGCTCTGAAAAGCATCCCTCCCCAACAAGGTCACGTGCCCTATCTTCTATTTTTTTAATATTTATTTTTTAATTGTAGGTGGACACAATACTTTTATTTAATTAATTTATTTTTATGTGGTGCTGAGGATAGAACCCAGGTCCTCACACATGCTAGGTAAGCGCTCTACTGCTGAGCCAAAACCCCAGCCCCCTATTTTCTATTTTAATGTTCTCTCCAACAAATCATGTAGAAGATTCTCAATTATCAGTGTCTAAATGGTCAACTTATACATTACTCAGACCCTTCCATTTTCATTCCTGTTCTCTGCCTTTCATTTATTATTTTCTTTCAGAAAGATTACCTGGGAGGTAAATGATATCCAATTCTAATCAATCCAACTTTAGCTCTCTGAAATGGCAAATTGAAATGTATTTTCTTACTCAACCTCTTGAATTTGTGGGATTATAGTAACGTGCAAACAGTTTTTTTAAAATATCTTTATTTGGAGGCTGGAATGTAGCTCAGTTGGTAGAGAAGCACAAATGAAATGAGCTAATTTAAATTAGGCAAATTACACTTAGCCATCATAAATTATCAAAACATGTGACTACTGGGTATCCTATAAACCTGAAGCTCAGGATGACAACCTGGACTAAAAAGGTTAGAAATCAAACTTCCAAGGGTAAAATTTGGGGCTCATTTCTTCACAGTTGTGTGATATCCTGGGCAAGTTTCAGATTCCTTAGTTCTAAAATAGGGGTAGGGCTGGGGTTGTGGCTCAGTGGCAAAGTGCTTGCCTTGCACATGTGAGGTGTTGGGCTTGATCCTCAGTACCACATAAAAACAAATAAACAAAGATATTGTGTCCATGTATAACTAAAAAAAAAAAAAAAAGTAAAATAGGGGTAAAAATATTTTCATAAGAATTAAAATAAATATGTATAAATATTTAGCAGTGTCTAGCACTTAATTATTGATAACTTGACAGAGATACTATTATTGGCCTTTAACATTCAGCAAATTGGTTTTGCGTATGAAATTTCCTGTTCTACCTATAAATAATCATGTTTTGGATGCACTATAATATGAACCATAATATACATAAAGTATTTAAATTTCCAATTCTTTGAAAGTTAGCCGACATTGTTTTTCTAAGTCATAGAAAAAGGAGAGTTGCAAAAGTTTTCACTAATCAAGGGTGAGGCTGGAGGGTTTTATATATATCATAGTAGGATTGAATATCCAGTCGTGCTCTACCACTGAGCTACATCCCCATCCCTTTTTATTGATTTGTTTGACAGGGTCATACTAAGTTGCCAAAGCTGACTTTGAACTTGTAATCCTCCTGCCTCAACCTCTTGAATTGTCTGGTTATAGTAATGTGCAAAGAGTTTTTTTTTAAATATCTTTATTTGGGGGCTGGGGATATAGCTCAGTTGGTAGAGTGCCTGCCTCACATGCACAAGGCCCTGAGTTCAATTCCCAGCACCACATAAACAAAAACCCACAAACTTTAGTTTTATGTGGTGCTGAGGATTGAACACAGTGCCTCACATGTGCAAGGCAAGTGCTCTACCACTGAGCCACAGTCCCAGACAGAGTTTTGTTTTGCTTGAAATGGCTTAAAGCTGTAATATGGCCAAATGATGAATTCTATCTTGCTACTGGACTGATGTAACCCAAAGAAGGGTCAATGTTGCAGCAGTATTACATGTCCTGTAGAAAGAGATGCATGATGCAACCTCTCCAGTAAGAATGGAGTCAACTCTGAGTCATCAGTATAAACTTTCAGGAGCACTAAAGGAGAAAGCAAAATTCTTGAGTACTGACTTATTGGCTCAACATCATAGTGAACTGTGTATAAGATGTTTGTTTACCATTTGGATACAACATACCCTTAAATCTCAAAGAATGCATTTAGGGATTCGGGTTATGGCTCAGCGGTAGAGCGCTTGCCTAGCCGGATGAGACACTGGGTTTGATCCTCAACACCACATAAAAATAAAATAAAGGTTATTGTGTCCACCTACAACTAAAACAAATATTAAAGAAAGAATGCATTTAATAGCAATACTGCAGTCATCAGTACCTGACAGTGATAATGTACCAAGCATCTTCTTAAGTACCTAAGAATATTTTGTATCAGGGCTTTGGCCAGTCCATAGTAGATGGTCAAAAAAAAAAAAAAAAATTGTTGAATGGATGAATTATAATAAAAAGTTATTAAGAACATTGGCGGGCTGGGGATGTGGCTCAAGCGGTAGCGCGCTCGCCTGCCATGCGTGCGGCCCGGGTTCGATCCTCAGCACCACATACAAACAAAGATGTTGTGTCCGCTGAAAACTAAAAAATAAACATTAAAAATTAAAAAAAAAAAAAAAAGAACATTGGCTATGGAGTAAAGTTGACCTGAATATCAATACTAACTCATTACTCACCAGACCAGTGACTGGTCTAATTATTTAGTCTCAGTGTTCTCACCTGGAAAATGGATTTCCCTTTTTCAGCCTATTAATGACTTAATTATAAGGCCCAAATAACACATGAAAAGCACACAAAACGATGCTTGGCACATAGTAAGCAAAGTAAATGGCACCCTCTATTATTTTTCTATTACGATATTATACAAGAGTAAAGAAGCATTATCAAGACGACCTCTGACAAATGCATTTAGGACACCCATGCATTGTATAGGACTGAAGATAGAAAGTGTCCAGAAGGGATAAGGAAGGACTTGTAAATGATAACTTGAGCCAGAAAGGGAGATGGGCAGGGGAGAGGAAGAAAAGGGGTGGCAAGTGGCTTTAATATCACAGGAAAGGGTTATCACAGTAGGGAAGGAAGGTCAGGACTAGGAGAAAATTCCCTGGCCAGGCTAGTCCTGGGAACGAGGGTCAGGGTACTTTGGGAGAAGCCCGAAATAGACAAAAATAGTTAGGAAGGGTACAGGGGTGATTTAACTATTTGGGAGGAGCCATGATTCGCTGCCCGATAGCCCAAAACAGGCCCAAGCTCAAGAGCTGCGGGCCGGTGATTAACAAAGGGCCCTGAGGTTTGGACATTAAAGAACCGGCAGCGGATGCGTCGGGTGGAGAAAATAAGTTCTGGAGAGTTCACCGCACCTACGCTGAGGCCAGTCTGGTTTGGACGGAATAGAACCCGGGAGGAGAAAAAGCTGCTTCCTGCTTTGGGATTAGGAACAGACAAGGGGAGGGCCAGCAGTAAAGCTGGATCTCAGGTACCACAACCCCAAGGGAACAGGACCGCGAAACCGGCGCCAGTCCCCCAGGGGCCATCGTGAAAATACGTTCAGAGCGGTTACCGGCGGAAGCTGCGTCGGGGTGAGAGGTCACACGAAGGACAGGCAGCTGCTGAACCAATGGGGCCAGCCCACGGTGCGGATGTTGCCTCTCATTGGTGGCTGCGAGAACGACTAGCAGCCAATGAGTCTGCCCGGTGGGCGTAGCGGTGACGTAGATTGCGGAGGAGGCCGCTTCGAATCGGCTGCGGCCAGCTTGGTGCTCTGAGCCAATCAGTGGCCTCCAACGAGCAGCACCTTCACCAATCGGAGGCCTCCACGACGGGGCTGGGGGCAGGGTATATAAGCCGAGTCCGCGACGGCGCGCTAGTCATTGGCGGAGACAACACAGACGGGTGGGGTTGAGACGTCTGAGTGTGAGAGGTAAGTGCTGCGGCCTGCTTTCCCGGGTCTGCCTTTTACGTTGTTCGCAGCTCCTTCTGATGCCTTGCCCTTGCCGTTCTCAGACCCGTAACCTCACTGCACTCAGCTGCGGCCTTTTGCTGGATTGCCTGCGATTTCTGGCTGTCTGCTTCCCTGCCTGCTGACCGAGAGCAAGTGGCCGACAGCTACGGAAGATGAAGCTCTCTCTGGTGGCCGCGGTGCTGCTGCTGCTGCTCTGCGCGGCGCGGGCCGAGGAGGAGGACAAGAAGGAGGATGTGGGTACCGTGGTCGGCATCGACCTGGGGACCACTTACTCCTGGTAAGTGGGGTTTGCAGAAGGGGGAGAATGGGGCGTGGCCTCCTCGGCTGGTGTGAGAAGTGCAGTACTGATCCCTTTGCTGTTGGGTTTTTCCGCCAGCGTCGGGGTGTTCAAGAATGGCCGCGTGGAGATCATCGCCAACGATCAGGGCAACCGCATCACGCCGTCTTATGTGGCCTTCACCCCTGAAGGGGAACGTCTGATCGGCGATGCGGCCAAGAATCAGCTCACTTCCAATCCTGAGAACACGGTCTTCGACGCCAAGCGGCTCATCGGCCGCACTTGGAATGACCCGTCGGTGCAGCAAGACATCAAGTTCTTGCCTTTCAAGGTTCGACCAGGCTATTCTCCTCCTGCTAGAGGGTGGGTGGGATAGTGGGAGTATTTAGGGTTAAGAAATCGCTAAAAATAGTTTTAAGAGAATAAGAAAGGATAGGGATGAAATGTAATTGAATGCTTTTTTAGTTTTTTACGAAACAGAACCTTGAAGTTGGCGAACAGTCTTTTCACAACAGTTTAGGAATAAAAGATAATTTGAAGAAAATTATAATAAACCTACATACCCCTAGTATTTCTAGGCAATATTCAGCTTCAAGTGACCAAAATAAACCAAATTATGGGCGAAAAAGTGAGTCTTTTTAAAGCGTGGATTATAGTTGTTTAACTATTTGAAATATTACTTATAAATCTTTCTTTAAAATAGGTGGTTGAAAAGAAAACTAAACCATACATTCAGGTTGATATTGGAGGTGGGCAAACTAAGACATTTGCTCCAGAAGAAATTTCTGCTATGGTTCTCACTAAAATGAAAGAGACTGCTGAGGCTTATTTGGGAAAGAAGGTAAATATTTCTAGAACAATGTTAAGTGTTTATTTTTTTTTAAAAGATTATTTGATTCTTGGTTGATTTGTGGATGCCTTATGGTGTTAAAACTTTGAATCTGAATGACATCCATGTTTGTCAGGTTTACTTTTTTAATGCTTGACCGTAGGCCAAACAAAATGGCCAGATACTTTTCATCTTGGATATAAAGTTGTATATAATATACTCTTCCTACCAGTAAACTGGCATAGATACTAGAGTGGTAGTTTGACTAATTTAAATAAGGGTTAAACCATGTATAATAATACACTTACTTTCTTTTGATATTCTTTTAGGTTACCCATGCAGTTGTTACTGTACCAGCCTATTTTAATGATGCCCAGCGGCAAGCAACAAAAGATGCTGGAACTATTGCTGGCCTGAATGTTATGAGGATCATCAATGAGCCGTAAGTATCAAATTCAAGGATATGGCATATTTGCCAATAGGGGAAACTTGAACCTGACTAAGCATTTTCCCCCTTTTTCATTCAAACAGTACAGCAGCTGCTATTGCTTATGGCCTGGATAAGAGGGAGGGAGAGAAGAACATCCTAGTGTTTGATTTGGGTGGTGGAACCTTCGATGTGTCTCTTCTCACCATTGACAATGGTGTCTTCGAAGTCGTGGCCACTAATGGAGATACTCATCTGGGTGGAGAAGACTTTGACCAGCGTGTTATGGAACACTTCATCAAGCTGTACAAAAAGAAGACTGGCAAAGATGTTAGGAAAGACAACAGAGCTGTGCAGAAACTCCGGCGTGAAGTAGAAAAGGCCAAGCGGGCCCTGTCTTCTCAACATCAAGCAAGAATTGAAATTGAGTCCTTCTATGAAGGAGAAGACTTTTCTGAAACCTTGACTCGGGCCAAATTTGAAGAGCTAAACATGGTGTGTTCCTTGTTTTCTGCTTTGCTAATTAGATGTATTTAGCCTCTCTGAATTTAAGATAATGTGTCCAATATTTAGGTGTAACAGGCATCACAATAACCATGTCTCTTATTTTAGGACCTGTTCCGGTCTACCATGAAGCCTGTTCAGAAAGTACTGGAGGATTCTGACTTGAAGAAGTCTGATATTGATGAGATTGTTCTTGTTGGTGGCTCTACTCGAATTCCAAAGATTCAGCAACTTGTTAAAGAGTTTTTCAATGGCAAGGAGCCATCCCGTGGCATAAACCCAGATGAAGCTGTTGCATATGGTGCTGCTGTCCAGGCTGGTGTACTCTCTGGTGATCAAGATACAGGTAGGTTACAAAGCTTTGGTAGTTTGATAGGAAGAATATAATTAGCAATTGCTTTATAAAACAACAGAAGTGTAAGCCACAAATTTACCCAGCTAGTAAAGGTATAGTGAAGACAAGTCCTAGTGCAGTCTTAAGATTCTTAGCAACAACTGTGTAATTCATTTATCCTAAATTGTTTATGCCTAGAACCTAAACAAATGACAAAACAGAAAAATAAATTTTTAAAAGTTTGTGGAGAGATTGCTTGTAGTGTTCTTGAATCAGAACTTACCTTGATTAATTTACCTTTGCAGGTGACCTAGTACTGCTTGATGTATGTCCCCTGACACTTGGTATTGAAACTGTGGGAGGTGTCATGACCAAACTGATACCAAGGAACACTGTGGTACCCACTAAGAAGTCTCAGATCTTTTCTACAGCTTCTGATAATCAACCTACTGTTACAATCAAGGTCTATGAAGGTAATTACTTACATTTGTTACTATTGTGGTGTGCTTTAAAAGAATGTGACTCCTTGTTTAATATACACTATAAAAATGGCTAGGTAAAGGAGAAGCTGCTGTTTTCAAGATGGGGGAGGAGGTCCTTAATTTGCTGAGTGTCATATATTCAGTACTTATTTAGCACTCTTTCCCATTAGAAATAACTTCTGAGCTGGCTTCTAGAATATAAAAACAAAAGCGAGTTTTCACTCAAAACAGGTGAAATTTAGTTAAGGGTTAGTAATAGTGTCACTCAGTTGCTGTCTTCAGTAGACCAATAAAACTTTTGGTTTGAAGTGCCCTTGCCCCATTATGTGTTCTAATAGACTGAAATGTAGGGATCCAGAGTTGTCAGTAACAAGTTTTTCTGTGTGTAACTTCTAGGTGAACGACCCCTGACAAAAGACAACCACCTTCTGGGTACATTTGATCTCACTGGAATTCCTCCTGCTCCCCGTGGGGTCCCCCAGATTGAAGTCACTTTTGAGATAGATGTGAATGGTATTCTTCGGGTGACAGCTGAAGACAAGGGTACAGGGAACAAAAATAAGATCACAATTACCAATGATCAAAATCGCTTGACACCTGAAGAAATCGAAAGGATGGTTAATGATGCTGAGAAGTTTGCTGAGGAAGACAAAAGACTCAAGGAGCGCATTGATACCAGGAATGAGTTGGAAAGCTATGCCTATTCTCTAAAGAATCAGATTGGAGATAAAGAAAAGTTGGGAGGCAAACTTTCCTCTGAAGATAAGGAGACCATGGAAAAAGCTGTAGAGGAAAAAATTGAATGGCTGGAAAGCCACCAAGATGCTGACATTGAAGACTTCAAAGCTAAAAAGAAGGAACTAGAAGAAATTGTTCAGCCAATTATCAGCAAACTCTATGGAAGTGCAGGCCCTCCCCCGACTGGTGAAGAGGATACATCAGAAAGAGACGAGTTGTAGACACTGATCTGCTAGTGCTGTAATATTGTAAATACTGGACTCAGGAACTTTCGTTAGGAGAAAATTGAGAGAACTTAAGTCTCGAATGTAATTGGAATCTTCACCTCAGAGTGGAGTTGAAAATGCTATAGCCCAAGTGGCTGTTTACTGCTTTTCATTAGCAGTTGCTCACATGTTTTGGGGTGGGGGGAGAGGAGGAATTGGCTATCTTAAAAACTGGATATAAAAATGTGGGTCAGGATGTGTGTTCACCTCAGAAATGTTCTATTTAACAATTGGGTCATGCACATCTGGTGTAGGAACTTTTTTCTACCATAAGTGACACCAATAAATGTTTGTTATTTACACTGGTCTAATTTTTGTGAAAAGCTTCTAATTAGATAAAACATTCCAATTTAAGGTTCTCATTTGTGTGTACTTGGTTTGAGGTTATTTGAAATGTTGAAATAAGGAAACATTTCTGTTTAAACTAGACAAATTCCCTGGAAATATTCATCTAAGAAAAGGGGAGGAGGTTCACTGTATCCTTACCTAGTCAAGGGCCATTTCAGAGGCCAAGAGTGGAGTTTTCTTGAATATAATTAAAATTTCCTACTTCCCCTTCTTAAAACTTACTATAAATGATGCTTACTATAAATGATGCTTGTAGCTGCTTAGGTTATCTTTTTTTTTTTTCTTTCTTTCTTTTTTTCATCCCTCTGAACTCAGGGGCTGTACAGTGAGCTGTATCCCAGCCCTTTATATTTAGACAGGGTCTTCCTAAATTGCCCAGCTAGTTTCAAAGTTTGCAATCTTCCTGCCCCAGCTCTAGTTGCTGGGATTACAAGGGCAGGCCACTATGCCTGGCTGGATTCTCTTCTAAGAATTGATGGAATTTTCATTAGATTTTTCAATTTAAAAAGACTTAATTGCACACACCCCCTCCCCTGCACACACACAAAAAATGGGGCCTGATCACTGATATTAACTTTTATATACACTTAGATTTTAATTTTTTAAATTTTTTTTGGATTACTGGGGATCAAATCCAAGGCTTTGCACTTTCCCAGCACACACTGCCACTTAGCTGGATTCATTTTATTTTTTTTTTAAATTTTTTATTTTTTTTTTAATTTTTTATTGTTGGTTGTTCAAAACATTACATAGTTCTTGATATATCATATTTCACACTTTTGATTCAAGTGGGTTATGAACTCCCATTTTTACCCCATATACAGATTGCAGAATCACATCAGTTACACATCCATTGATTTACATATTGCCATACTAGTGTCTGTTGTGTTCTGCTGCCTTTCCTATCCTCTACTATCCCCCCTCCCCTGGATCCATTTTATAATTTTAAAAAGGTAAAAAAGGAGGACTTTTTAAGCTCCAGCTACAGTAGAATCCTCCCTGAAATTTCTCAGTGGTAGTAGGGTGGCATCTAGATGGTGGCCTTAATACTATATTAAACTATCCCATTTGTAAGACAAAGGTATTGGATGTGACATATCTTAGGACTATTTGGATTGGCATTTTGAGCAAAGTGATATGTAGGTAGATGACTAGTAAAACTCAATAAAGGTCTTTATTGTCTGGTGCTAACATGAAATCCTGCACTGTCCAAGGAAAAAGTATTTTGTGATGGGCAACCAGCTGAAAGGTTAATTTTTTAAGGATGGGGACCCAACACCAAATTTTTCTGAATACTAAAGCTTAGACTTCTGCACTTCCTCAGAAGCATTTGGGTAGGCCTGTAGTGTAATAAGGTCTGCAGGCCAAGCCCCAGCAAATGTTAAAAAAAAAAAGTGACCTGTTGGGCCCGGGTTGTGGCTCAGGGTTAGAGCACTCTTCTAGTACTTGCAAGAAGCCCCGAGTTCTATCCTCGGCACCACATATAAACAAAATAAAGGTATTGTGTCCACCTACAACTAAAAAAAAATATTTAAAACAAAAAATAGTGAACTGTCCCCACAGGCTATTACTACTATCAAATAGTCTGCACCTCTTTATGAGGATCAACTAATGAATATTAACAAGAACTTTCAACTGGCAAATGTCCACTCTAATACCTATGACTTGTCTTTACTTAGGGTCCTCCCCCGAGGACTGAGGATTAAACCTTGGGGTACTCTACCACTAAGCTACTACATACATCCTCAGCCCTTTATTTTGAGACGGGGTCTCACTGAGTTGCCCAGGCTGGCCTCAAACTTTTGAACCTCCTAGGAGTTCAAAATTGCAGGGATTACAGACATTCCCCACCATGGCCCACTTTTACCTAGGTTTGGTTGCTGGTAAAACCATTTTTACAATAGAATTTTTTGCACTGGGCTGTCAAGTCATTACCTACCAAAGTAAGATGGATATATTTTGCAGAAAAAATTTGGAAGCAGAAAACAGTTACAGTTTCTCTTAACTTTAATGAAAGTAACAATATTTTTTTTTTTTTTTTTTAGTCAATTACAGTCACAATACAATCATTATAGATTTCCCCTTCTGTATTCATCCCACCAAACACAAAACATAGAAGTATGTCACTCTGGCTTTCCTCAGGTGTGCTGCCACATGGTGCCACTCTGTCGATGGAATCCCCTTTCTCAGTTTCATAGTTTAGGGTAACAGAATTTGAGTCTTCTTTCTCAGAAATAGATGTCACTGGCCATGGAATAATACACATGGAATGGTCCAAACGTCCAGGGGGCAGCAAAGTATCAAATTTAAGCAGAGACCATAGCTGTTTTTCTGGCAGGGGTAAAGAACAAAGGAGCATGTTATGAAATTTCTTTTTTTTTTTTTTTTTTTTTTTAATATTTATTTATTTATTTTAGTTCTTGGCGGACACAACATCTTTGTTTGTATGTGGTGCTGAGGATCGAACCCGGGCCGCACGCATGCCAGGCGAGCACGCTACCGCTTGAGCCACATCCCCAGCCCCCATGTTATGAAATTTCAAGAGATGTTCTCTGATTTACTGCATCAGCTGAGTGAGGGAAAACAAACCCAAAAGGCAGTGTTACTGCTTTAATGATGTCATTCCCTGTAAGTTCAATTTTCATTCCTTTGGATTTAGACATGGAGGAACCAAATTGAAAAACCAAGGCATTATGTCACTTTGCAAAACACGTTTGCACCACTCACCTATGTGATACTGGTACATTTTGTCCAGTGCTCCGGTGGGAGTCATTCCTCCAAAGACATATATATGTTTTCCCAAAGTCACAGCTGAGTGGGCAGCACAGCCTGCTGGGGCCACCCCTGTGGGACTGAGCTTCTGCCACTTCATGTCACCTGCAGAGAGAAAGAGTTAGCACTGTACAGGCTAAAATGTGGTTTGCAAATCAATCACTCAAGGTCATTCACTTGGAACTCTAGAGAGGTGACAGAGCAAGGTCTAGTGTGCATAAGAATTACTTGGAGGTGGGGCTTGAATGGGTAGTCCAGGGAGGGAGGGGAAACACAATTAACCTAGAGGATTCTGATGAAGCACACTGAGAAATGTGATACAGCCTTATTTAGTGATTATCACCTTTGTTCACACCATTAACTGCCCAGAAGCAGGTAAGTTGTATTTTAAATACCAAGTTATTCAGAAAGCAACTTTGTAAGCACTGGCTGGCTACTTTCAATATCTCCTTCACTTAATTCTCATACAAGCTCTGTGAATTGCTATTATTTGTGCCTACCCCTCACCTCCCCTTTTTTTTGTGTGTGTGTGTGTGTGGTGCTGGGGATTGAATCCAGGGCCTCTTGCACATGTGAGGCAAACACTTTACAAACTGAGCTATATCCCCACCCCAGCCTACCACTTTCTTACAGATGAGCACAAGGGGATTATTAGAGAGGGAAAGAGGCTTGCTTGAGATCCCACAGCTTGTAAGTGGCAGAGCTAGACTGAGGTCCTGCTCCAAAACCTGAGTTCTCTACAACTTGCTGCCTTCCTTAGCATCTATTTCCAAAACTTTTTTTTTTTTTTGGTACTGGGGAGCCCAAGGGTGCTCTACCTCTGTGCTACATCCCCAGTCCTTTTTATTTTATTTATTTTGAGACAGGTCTCACTACATTGCTTAGGGCCTTGCTAAATTGCTGAGGCTGGCTTTGAACTTGTGATCCTCCTGCTTCAGCCTCCCAAGCTGCTGGGATTACAGGTGTGCCCCACCTTTCCCAGCTAATTTGAATCTTTTAAACAAGAATTTAAGAAGCATTTACATGAGGCAGGATATTATTAGATTTTAGGTTTAAGAGAACTATTTGGGTAGGCAGGAAAAACAGACAGGAAGTAGTCCTTCAGCACAAGAGAAAAGGACTTCCTTTTGAAAAATAAGCATAAAAACCCCATGGGACCACCTGCAAGGAATGCTTCTTGCAAAGAATGAAGATCATGTTCTAGGATTGTGGCTCAGTGGTAGAGTGCTTGCCTAGCACTCATGAGGCACTAGGTTCAATTTGATCTCCAGCACCACTAAAAAAAAATTATTTTAAATAAACAAGGGTTAAAAAAAAAAAGAATGAATACCTGTTTCCACCTGTCAGTGTGAAGGGGGCCAAGTATTTGGGGTCACAATTCTAGCCAATGTTAGAATCCCAGTCAGCATCCCCAGGCTTCAAAGAACCCAGTGCTTGGTAAGGAAGTCTGCACAGGAGTTCCCATGCCTTTTGCCCATTGTTCCATTGTTCTTGAGTCTAGAGTAATGTACAACTGTTCATTTATTAATCTATCCACTCATAAACAGATGTGTATTTCATCACTTAGAATGTTCCAGACACTGTGCTAAGTGCTAGAAATACACCAGCAAACAAGAGATGAGTCCCTGCCCAAAAGGAGCTAGAACCCAAAGGAATAATCCAGAAGGAGACCAGGCTCTCCAGGGCCTGTCAGTGCACGTAAGCTACTTAGAGACAATTCTCATGTTCTAACTTTCCTCTTCCTGTGTTTTCAAATGTTTAGCCTGAGAAACATGTAATTCTGGTCTTTTACCTTCAGACACATCCTAAAATGTTATCCTGGTCTGGTGTGGCTAATGCCTGAAAGAAATCCAGTTGTAGAGCACAAAGCATAATGAGCAGAGCACAATGGTGCATGCTTGTAATCCCAAGGACTGGGGAGCCTGAGGCAGGAGGATCGAAAGTTCGAGGCCAGCCTCAGCAACTTAGAGAGGCCCTGTCTCAAAAATAAAAAATATAAGAGGTTGGGGAGCTCAGTGATTAAGC
>NW_026000051.1:6233731-6256457 GCF_001458135.2 Marmota marmota marmota
AAAAAAAAAAAAAAAAAAGAAAATCAATGAATAAGATACACATAGAAGGATATGCTTTGCATGGAAATTGGTACTGACTTAGCAAGCTATTCATAAAGTATAATTAAATGAAGAAATAATAATAATAATATAAATATAGTTAATATTTATTAGGTACTTTTTATGTCTCAGGCACTTTATCATATTATCTCATTTAATCTCTCTCTTTTTTTTAAAAAAAAATCTTTACAACCTCTTACTGGGCATGGTGATGCATGACTTGGGAGACTGAGGCAGGAGGATCACAAGTTTGAGGCCAGCCTCAGTAATTTAGCAAGACCTTCAACAATTTAGTAAGACTGTCTCAAAATAAAAAAAAAAACAAAAAACTAAAAAGATCAGGAGCAGTGGCACATTCCTGTAATGCCAGTGGTTGGGGAGGCTGAGGAGAGGGATTGCAAGTTCAAAGCCAGCCTCAGCAATTTAGCAAGGGCCTGAGCAACTTAGCGAGACCCTGTCTCTAAAGAAAATATAAAAAAAGGGCTGGGGATGTGGCTCCATGGTTTAGTGCTCCTGGGTTTAATCCACGGAATCAAAAAAAAAAAAAAATTTTTTTTTTTTTTTTGTGTGTGGTGAGCACTACTATTTTCTCTATTTAACAAGTAAGCAAACTAAGGCTAACAGAGATTAAGTCACTAGCCTAAAGTAACAAAGAAACCATGTATCAGATCTGGTCTTGATCCCAGTTGTATGGTTTAGAAGTGTATACTTTCAATTACTAAAAACCTACTCCTACTCTAAAAGAAAGGTGTACTTCTGGGTGTGGGGGAGCATGCTTGTAATCCCAGTGATTTAGAAGGCTGAGGCAGGAGGATCTCAAGTTCAAGGCCAACCTCAGCACTTTAGGGAGGCCCTAAGCAACTTAGAGAGACTCTGTCTCAAAATAAAAAATAAATAAAACTGGAGTGTAGCTCAGTGGTAAAGTGCCCTGCCTTCAATTCCCAGTGCCAGAAAATAGATAAGATAGATAAATGAATATAAGCTGCAGAAAAGTGTATATAATCTGATTTCATGTATGTGTTTTTAAAGTTTTTTTATATGATTTAAAAATTCACAGAATATTTATATATGCACCTATACACAAACCTGTATGATTTATAAATGCGTAGGTAAGTCTGAAAGGAGAGATAAGAAATTGCTAATATCATTTACTTATCTAAAGAGTAGTAAGGATAGGCTGAAGAGGGAACGTTTACTTTTCTACTTTATGAAGTTTACTGTTTAATTTTTAAAAATTGATCATGGATATCTTTTCAAAGCAAATGTTGCTACAAGAAAAAAATACATATCAGCAAAAAAGTCTAGAAGTGAAATATTTGGCCACAATTTCACTTTCCAATATTTGCTTCCTATACATTAGGTAAACTACCAGCCAACATAACCCTGAGCAGGTTAAATGATATCCCTGATACTCCATACTTGCGTCAAACACATGCAGCTTCATATCCTGCACAGGCTGGGCACCTCTCTCTCCACCCCCAAAGACATAGAGCTGGTTTCCAATAGCTGCTGATGATGTGTGGAATGTTCTTGGAGACGGTGGGGGGCCGGTCACTTCTGGCGTCCTCCAAATCCTGGTTTCTGGTCCGGAGAGAAGGCAGGGTTCTAAAACATCCAGGCCAAGGGGACCTCTGACCCTTACTCCTTTTGTGTGTGTGTGTGGGGGTGCTAGTGACTGAACCCAGGGTCTTGTGCATGCTAGGCATGCACTCTGTCACTGATCTACAGCCTCAGTCCTTGACCTCTAATCTTGGTAGGGCTAGGCAGGGTCACTTTATTACCCTGATCCTTGAGAAGGACAGCTGAGTTTTAGGTAAGAAGCTGAAATTTAGCTGAGCACCGTGGTGCACAACTGTAATCCCAGCAGCTTGGGAGGCTGAGGCAGGAGGATCTTGAGTTCAAAGCCAGCCTCTGCAACAGTGAGGTGCTAAGCAACTCATTGAGACCCTGTTTCTAAATGACATACAAAATAGGGCTGGGGATGTGGCTCAGTGGTTAAGTGCTCCTGATTTCAATCCCTGGTACCCCATCCCCATGGGAAAAAAAAAAAAAAAGAATGAAGTTAGCCACACACAGTGGCATGCACCAATAATCCCAGCTACCTGGAAGGTTAAGGCAGGAAAACCATAAGTTCGAGATCAACCTCAAGAATTTCATGAGACTCTGTCTCAAAATAAAGAATAAAAAGTACTGGGGATGTAGCTTAGTTATACAATGCCCCTAGTTCAATATCCAATACCAAAAGAAAACAAACAAACAAAAACCCCTCAATATCCTCTTTATATTATACACTTTGTTGACTACCCTGTTCATTCAGAGGAGCTCAAAATTTGCTAAAATTCATTCCAACTAGATGCCAGAGTCCAAATGTGCCAAATTTCCCAGAAAGTGTAGCCATTAAATGAAAGCAGACAATATTATTACAGTTTCAGTGCCAGTAATAAGAGTCCCCACAAAATAATAAAGCAGTGCAGTGGTACACACCTGAAATCTCAGAGACTTAGGAGGCTGAAGCAGGAGGCCGGCAGATTTGAGGTCAGCCAGGCCAACTTAATGAGACCCTATCTCAAAATTTAAAAAAGCAAAACAATAACAAAAAAACTTTAAAAATGGCTGAGGATGTAGATCATGGTAATGCACCCCTAGGTGGCAAGCGCATGCACACACAAACGAAGTACTAAATAAATGTTAGATTTCCCCTTTTACAGAGAAGGGAATTTAAGCAGAGATACATTAAGTCACTTTTATTTACAGTGACCAGGCTAGTAAATGGCGGAGTTGGGATTTAAACTCTGTTTCAATAACACTGGAATCTATGATTATTCTCCTCTTCTGACTTGAGAATAAAAGCTTGCCACCTCGTAGATACATAGAAACAGACGTATCAACTGAACAGCTTCTGTGTGTAAGATCATTGCCCTGAATATTCTGCCACTCCCAATATCCTCACTCACCTCTTGGAGGTGGGTAAAAAAATATTTCCATTTTGGAACGAGGAAACTGAAGCTCAGAAACTTAAAATCCTGTCCCCCAGGTCATAGCACATCTGAGAAGCAGAGAAGGAGCGTGAACTCATCTCTGTCCCATACTTGCTCCACCACAACATCTCAAGGATTAGTTCTGTTCCTTTTTTTTTTTTTTGTAACTTTTCCTTTTTTATTTATTTATTTTTATTTTTAGTACCAGGGATTGAACTTAGGGGCATTCAACCATTCCCGGCCCTATTTTGTATTTTCTTAAATTTAGAGACAGGGTCTCACTGAATTGCTTAGCACCTCACATTTGTTGAGGCTGGCTTTGAACATGTGATTCTCCTATCTCAGCCTCATGTGGCTCGGTGGTTAAATGCCCCTGAGTTCAATCCCTGGTACCCTGGGATTACAGGCATGTGCCACTGCACCCAGCTTATTTTTTATTTTGAGACAGACTTAATGAGACCCTATCTCAAAATTTCACTAAGTTGCTGAGGCTGGCTTTGAACTTGCAATCCTCCTTCCTTAGTCTACTGGGCCACTAGGATTACAGGCATGTGCCACTGCATCCAGCCTAAGGATTATTTCTTGCCTGGAAAATTCTATGCCTTTTGTAAAAGGCCTGCATCCAATATGCAAAATGCTGCACAAAGCATCTGCAATATGTGTGGAACTCAAACATGAACTTGGAGACTGAACAAATCCCAACCCACATTCAAAGCAAAATATAATCGTCTTGGTAGCTACAGACGTTGGACAGCTTTTGGAACTTGGAGTTAGAAGGTGCAGAAGTCAAACATCAACACAACCACAAAGGAGTCTTATGCCATTTGAAGGGCTTGCTCTGGTAATAAAAGCAACTAATGAGTCACATTTTCCATATTTCTTGGGCACTGTGTCAATTATACTTTCCAGGATAAAAAGGGATACAGTGAGAAAATCAATTCCTTTGTAGAAGCTTTCCAAAGTTTCACTGTGTTTTGCTTTTGTATTTTTGCTACCAGGGACTGAATCCAAGGACACTTAACCACTGAGCCACACCCAGTCTTTTTAAACATTTTTTATGTTGAGCCTCACTAATTTGTTGAGGCTGACTTCAAACTTGAGACCCTCCTGCCTCAACCTCCCAAGTCTCTGGGATTATAGATGTGTTCAACGTGCCTGGCTCACTGTATTTTATTTAAAGAATGCTGTCACCAAGAATCAAAAGGGTAGGTCCAGAACTGATTTCCATTTTCCAAAGCATACCTACATTAACCACAACAACTAACAAATATTGAAAGTTAAGTCTTTGCCAGATATCAAATTAATTTGAACCCTTGTCAAATTAACAAGGGATGAAACATTTCTATCCTAGTGTGACACAAAAGAAATCTGAGGTAGAAAGAAGTTAAATCACTAGCTCAAGGTCATGGTTAGTGCCCAGCAGAGCATATCCTGATGAGTGTTTTTTGTTGTTTGTTTGTGTGTTTGGTGCTAGGGATTAAACCAGAGACTGTCTCATGCTAGGCAAGTGTTCTACCACTGGGATACATACCAAACCCTTTTTATTTTATTTTTTGAGACAGGGTTTTTCTAAATTGCCGAGGCTGGACTCAAACTTGCAATCTTCCTGCCTTAGCTTCCTAAGTAGCTGAGATTGGTCATGTGCCACCACATCCAGCTTGTCAATAATATTCATAAAGAAAAAAACAAAATTTTAAAAATGACAAAAAGACAAGTCCACCTCCCACAAGTAGTTCAGCAACCTCCTCCTGGGAGTGATGCTCTCAAATTGCTTTTCCTTTGATACAACTACTAGTGAGACTGGAAAGGGATCAGCCAGTTTTGGCTTAAAGAAACACTAACAAGACCTGAGGCAGAGTATCTTACCTTTGGTATTGACTGGCATTTTAGAGCAGTCCTGTGCCTCACAGGACATAAAGCAGCATCTCTGAGCTCTAACCACCTGATGCCCATAGCTACCCTGACCCCAGCTGTGAAAACCAAAAATGTTTCCAGATATTGCCTGATCTCACTTGTGGGACATAAACGTCCTCACTAGAGAACCACTGATCTAGGTAACCTGGGTTCTATCCTGGCTCAGTTACTGACTCCCTGGTAACTTTGGGAAAGTCACATCCCTCTCCTTGGATCTGAGCTGCCCACTGGCATAGGTGTTCTCTGAAGTCCTTTCCAGCTTGGATATTTAAGGAGTTGATAAATTCATGTTTTTTATGAGGTCAGAAAAGTTAAATGAATTAATTAGTTCAATCCAAACATACTGGAATTATAATTGAAATTATGGGTGCAAGATGAAAATAAACCAACCTTTGGCTACTTACCAAGATTTAGGACTTGGAGACAATTTCGATTTCCTGACTGGTCAGCCCCTCCAAATACCCAGATGCTGCCAGGTGTGCAGGAAGGAATGAAGCTGGCATGTTCGTACCGCGGCAAGAGGCCCCCATAGGTAGCTAAGTCCCACTGGTGTGTCCCTAGAAAACATTTCACTCAGTTCCTCAATTGGGGCTGTCAAATGCTTATGTTGGTTGGCAAATTTGGGGAGGGTAGTTAAAAAAAAAAAAAAAGGCCAATAGCATAAATGAACAACTATTAAGTCACTTAAGGGAATGGGGTCAACCTATGAGATGATTGATAATAGACACTTTGGGGGCTATCTGCCTGTCCATATGCCCTAGTCTATGGAAACTATCCTCATTCTCCCTTCTAACCACATGGGTAGAGCCCAGACAAAATGTCTGTATCACTTTGACTTTCTAGTCTCAGTTGACTGAGTAAGAGGTAGCCAGTTAATCTAAATGGGCCAGCAGATTCACTGTTTCCACTCTCTCATGAGGGGATGTGCTTCCTGCCCCTGGATTCTGCAAAACATCTCTGATATCTTTATAAATTTCTCCTTTTCTCTCTCTTTTTAAGTGGGTGTCTCTTACTATAACTAGCTGATTTTGGCTAAACCAAGTTCACTGAAAAATAACACCTGACCTATTAGTTGTTTTATTTTATTTAAAAAAAATCTTATTAGTGGGCTGGGGCTTAGCGGTAGAGCACTTGCCTCGCTCGTGCAAGACCCTGGGTTCAATCCTCAGCACCACATAAAAATAAATAAGTGAAATAAAGGTATTGTGTCCAATTACAACTAAAAGATAAATATTTAAAAAAACTTATTAGTTGTAGATGGATACAATGCCATTATTTTATTTATTTATTTTTATGTGGTGCTAAGGATTGAACCCAGTGCCTCATACATGTTAGGCAAGTACTTTACCATTGAGCTACAACCAGAGCCCTATTAGTTGTTTTAGTTAGAAAACCATTTCCTGGGGCTGGGGATGTGGCTCAAGTGGTAGCGTGCTCGCCTGGCATGCGTGCGGCCCGGGTTCGATCCTTAGCACCACATACAACGATGTTGTGTCCGCCAAGAACTAAAAAATAAATATTAAAAAAATTCTCTCTCTCTCTCTCTCTCTAAAAAAAAAAAAAAGAAAAAGAAAACCATTTCCTAGGATGTTCCAAGGCACCATCTTTTTGGATCATTATGGTGGCCAACAGAAGCAAATTATATCCACACTACATTGTACTCTGAGGTCCAGATGGTTTAGCCAGGACCACAAAGCTAGTAACAGGTGGCAAGGTGTAACTTTGGGCTGGGTATGAACTTAGTGGTAGAATGCCTGCCTAGCCCTGAGTTTTATTCCCACACCACAAACAGAACAAAACAAAATAAGATAAAATTAAAAAGTGAGTTCCTTGATGGCTGAAAATGACTTGCATTTTTTCCTCCAGTCCTGAGCATCAAACTCAGGGTCTTGGGCATGGTAGGCAAGCATTCTACTAGAAGAGATTCAATTTGCCTTGGATTTCCTAGTGCAAGGAGTAGAGATTCAAATGCCTAGAGTGGAGAAGCAAGGACTATGACAACTTGGAGAATGAATGTCCCATCAATAGGTGTAGCTCAGCACCAAATAATTGTTACCAAGTAGCCATGCAGGTCTAGAGATGTCAAACCATTTTAAATTATCACGAGAGAGACAGTTGTAGTTCAGAGGTAGAGCATTTGACTACATGTACAAGGCCCTGATTCAATCCCCAGCACTGGGGGGAAAACAAAAACAAAATAACAACAACAACAACAAAATGATTTGGCTTCTTAGGATAATGTGTGTGTGTGTGTGTGTGTGTGTGTGTGTGTGTGTATAGTAGGCCTTGCATGTCCTAGGCAAGCATTCTATCACAGGGCTATATCCCCAGCCCATCAATTTTTAAATGTAGACCCCTGCTTATTTTGTAAACAACATATGACTAAAACAAAACAAAACAAATTATATGGAATTAACAAAACATGTATGTGGATCACCAGTTTTTAAATTCTTCCCTAAGTATAGCACATAGTAGTCACTGGTTCATTAGTTTGTTCACTCACTCACCTGATACATACACAGACACTTTAACTGTATCCAGCAAAACAGCACTTCCCTGATCAACAGGAGTATCTTCCTATGTTCACAGCTTTGGTTTTTCAATTTTGTCACTACTTCCACCTTATATAACCTAAGGGAGATGCACTGGGCTGGTAATGACCCCATATGGTGGACAGGGAAATGACATCCAGAAATGTTCACTGTTATGTCTTGACACAACAGCATAGTTAGTGGTTATAAACGCGGTTTGTGAATTTGGACAGACCTGGTTCTAGTCTCAGCTCCAGTACTTTCTAGATGTACGACCTGGAAGTCACTTAACCCTTCCGAACTTCACTTTCTTCATTTGTAAAACAAGGAGAGCAACAGGTCTTACCTCAAAAGGTGGTTGTGAAGACTCAAAGCCAGTAGCAGTGTAGGAAGGGTCTTGTTAAAGGGTGCCTTCATGGGGATGCCTACAGACTCAGGTTCTTGCCACTAACCAGTGATGTCTCCCTGTCCAGAAAAGTTTTCTAGGATTTGTGGATTTTAAGAGCCTTTCCAGATTACTCATAAAGCTCAACCTGATGCAAGCCAAAGCTAAGACTTGGAAAATTGCATACAGGATCCAGTCATTCCATTCTCTAAAGTTATTCTGAATGCTAACTGAGAAAACACATTTTAAAGTTTCATGCTTAGAAAAGAAAATTCCCCGGGCTGGGATTGTGGCTCAGTTGTAGAGCGCTTGCCTAGCATGTGTGAGGTACTGGATTTGATTCTCAGCACCACATATAAATAAACAAAATAAAAGTCCATTGACAACTAAAAAAATATATATATTAAAAAAGAAAAGAAAATTCCCTAGCTGTTTTTTAGGCCATGTTTTATTGACATCTCTGATGTCTGGTATTCCCAACCCTCCCCTCCTCCTTTTACCTTTCCCCTAATCTTGCTTCACCATACCTCTACCTTTTGAATCTCCATTCACTTTTCTGTTTCCTTCTCTGATTTCTTTCCTGACAGCCTCCTCCTAACTCTCAGTATCCTCAGAATTCTCTTTTTCTCAGTTTATGTTTGCTTCAATTACCACCATCTCTATCATCATCCATGATTTCCAAATCTCTACTTCATATTCAGATCTCTTCTGACTTCCAGATCTGCATACCCCATTACCACCTGGATAGTTACTAATAATGTGCCACACACACAACTCTGACAATGTGCTGACATTACAACCCTGGTTTCATTTCATCTGCATAGAAGCAATTTGAGGATCAGTACTATTATCATCATTTGAGTTTTACAACCGAGGAACTGAGGCTTAGAAAAGCCCAAAGATTAATAACTTACCTAAGAACACAAACATATCTAGATAGATGGTTAATAATACAAGGCCTCAAAGCCCTTACAAACTAGTTGGGAAGAAACATTAAATAAGTTCACAAATATCTATTTCAGGACAGGACTAGCTATTTGTCTAACACAAGACAAATAATATGGGAATGTACCACAGGAGGGCTTGACCCTGTAAAGAGAGGTGGGGGTGGAGCGGTCAGAGGCAGCTTCCTGAAGAAGGACCATTTGAACTGAGATGTGAAGTAGGAGTAGAAATTAGCTGGGGAAAGAGAGATGAAAGTTGAAGGGAAGGAGAGGTCCAGGTGGAGGAACTAAAATGTACAGGACCTGAGTGGGACACTGAAGACAATGCTAAACGAAGAGAGAGCAAAAAAATAGGTAAGGATATTTGAAGTTGGAAGGAAAGGCAGAAATAGAATTATGCAGGGACCAGTGGGAGAGTATAAGGAGTCTGTCAATTTTTCTTTTCTAGTGCTAAGAATGGAACCCAGGATCTTGCACATGCTAGGTAAATACTCTACCATTGGGGTCCACCCCCAGCCCTCAAAAGGGTTTTAAGCTAGAGAATGCCATGATCAGATATGTGTTAGGTACCCAACAGGATGGAAACAGGGGAGCCATAGGAGGTTCTCCTTCAAGGTCCGTGGAAACACTGCCACTTCTATGCAGCTTTCTTTGACCCTGCCTCACCACTGATCACATGCTATCACCAAGACCTGCTTAGTCTAGAGCCCCTACTACACAGAGACTGTTGATCTTTGGACCTCCAGACCCTCCACAGCAGCTGCTTCTGTCAGAACAGTATTATAGAATGAAGGGTTGGTTGAACAAACATCTAAGAAACAGTGAAGCCAGTGAATTTGAATGCAAATTCAATTCCCTAAAAATTTTAAAAATGAGTCACAGCTCGGGGGGAGACACCACATTGGAGTTGAGGATGCCAGATGGTCAGTGCCTTACTCTTCTTGGTAAAGGATTTTAATAAAATTAACATCTGCTCTGTGATAATTATTGCCCCCTCATCTTTCCTCTGGAGACCTTCTCAGACAGTTGGAGTCTAATTACCAGAAATTGCAGACAGTTTCATCTCTACTCTTTTTCACTGATGACCAAATACATTAGTAAACTATTTATAAACGAAACAAAAGCTTCTGTGTGTGTGTGTGTGTGTGTGTGTGTGTGTGCATGCACATGTGAGTGAATCCTCTTTTACAGACCATGTTGCTTTCCTGGGTTTGTCTCCAGGCTCCAAGACTGGCAGCTGCTTCATGGTGTCCTACGCATAAGAATAAAAGACACTTTTAGATATTTACAATTATCTTCTTCATAAAACACAGAACAAATCAGGTTACCCTCCCCTTTAAAACCTCTCCAGTTGAGGGGTTGGGGATATGGTTCAGTGGTTGAGTGCTTGCCTAGGATCCCCAGTACCACAAAACAAACAAACAAACAAACAAAACTTTCCTGTTGAATGTACCAATGTCTAAGGCCTGATTAATCTGAATATGAATCACGAAACTTTTCATATAATATTTTTCTTTTTTTTAGTGCTAGGGGTTGAACCTTGACCTAGTGTATTGTTAGGTGAGTCCTCTACCTTTGAGCTACACCACCCAACCTTAACATAACTTTCTTAATATAACTATATGTTTTTTTTTTTTTTTTGCTAAAGTTTTCTATGTGTCCTGTGATTCTCATGGGGAAGGGGCATATGCCAAAATTTTAGAGTTTGTAAGATGTTTGTGTTTATCAAAAAATAAAACATCCTAAGAGTCTGAGAAATATTGAACTCTGGGATAAATCTTGGCCTCATCATGACAGAAGGTCAGGCCTTCTGGTGTTAACTGATTTTCTGCAAAGTGACTTCCACAATGTCTTGCAATACTGGGCTTTTTGTTGCTCCTATTATATGGCAGGTCGTTTTATGACTTGCAGCCCAAGCAGCTTTCCCTACTTGGAATGTCCTTTCCCTTCTTGTAAACTTGAAAACTCCTAGTCAGCCTCTAAAGCCCAGCTCAAATATTCCTTCAAGAAAAGCTCTCTCTCTCTCTCTCTTTTTTTTTTTTTTTTTTTTGCTTTTCACTTCTACTCCCCCAAATTATTTCCTTCTACCTGAGGGCTGACATTTTTTATTAAGCTATCATTGCAGGGATTATTCTGGGTCTAAGTATCTATTTAAAAGTCTCTAGATTCAATTCTAGATTAAATTCCTGGAGTGCTGGGCCAGTACAATTTGTTCTGAGAATTTACCAATGGACCTGGAATAGAGTAGAAGGGAGTGAAGGATGAGTGAATGAAGAAAGGAAATGGATTAATGAAGAGATAAAATGATAAAAACGAACTGAGGCCTAGGACACTGACTATAGCCCCAGAGCCTAAAGCTCAGTGGGTGGGCTTTGCATGAGCAGGGACCTCTCCTAGCCGCCCCTGCTATCTCCCTCGCGGAGTCCCATCCCGTTGTGGGAACTCTAGGGTACAAGAGACAGGGCGAGGAGAGAAATGCTGGTGGCCGGGTCGGAGACTGGTGTCCACTCCAAGGTAAAAGATACGCCCTTCCCCCTCCCCCCAGGCCCGGAGATTCCCCAGGTTCAGGACTACTTTACCTGCGGCAGCTCAGGCCAGTCCCTATCCGTGGCTCCGCCCCTGAAGGGGGCGGGACTCAGTCCATTGCCCCTCCCCACAGGCCCCGGAAGCGCGTCGGGGCCAACAGCTTCCAACAGCTTTCCGACTTGGGCTGTCAGCTGCCTGGGAAGGGGCGTAGAGGGAACGCTCGGGACCCCGAAGTCCTCCAGCAGGAACAGGCCGGGCTTTCCCTGGAGTCCTCCCTCCCCAGCGGAGAAAATAAGCCAGGGTTACTTGGAAACGACATACAAGCGAAATGCCCGGCGTTAGATGTCCACTTGGGCAGCTGGTCTGTGACCAGTTCAAGTTTGGTGCCTTAAATAGCTGACTCATTCTGTAATTGCCATTTGAATTATAGCATGCTCCGGACAACATGCCCTGGCCTCTAGGACTTTATAGTCTAACTTGAAAATGGAGAAACAGGAATGATTGTAAAGAATGAAGGGAGGGGCTGGGGCTCAGTGGCAGAGCACTTGCCTTGCACGTGTGATCAACTATAGGTTCGATCCTCAGCACCACATAAAAAATAATAAACAAAATAAAGGTATTGTGTCCATCCACAACTAAAAAAAAAATGCAGGGAATAAAAAGCTCATCACTTCTGGAGAAGTGACTTATTCTGGGCCTCAGTGTCCTCCATCTTTAACATGGAGCCAATCATATTTCTGTGACAGTAGTGGTTGGAAGTACAGGAGATAATGTAAAGTGCTCAGCACCCAGGTGCTGGCACAGAGCAGGTCCTCTGTGAAGGGATAAAGCTCTTTGTGGTTATACATGAACTACTGTGGGTAGGTATGCACATCTGCATTTTTAAATTATAATTTTAATTAATTTTTTACACTGGGCATTGAATCCAGGAAGTTATACTCCCAACCTTTAAAAAAATATTTTTAGTTGTTGATAGACCTTGATTTTATATGTGGTGCTAAGAATTGAACCCTGTGTCTCACACATGCTAGGCAAGTGCTCTAACCCTGAGCTACAACCCCAGGGCATCCCCAGTCCTTTTTATTTTTTATTTTAAAACATAGTCTTGCCAAAGTGTCCAGGCTAGCTTTGAACTTGCCTTTCTCCTGCCTCAGCTTCTCTAGTCACTGGAATTACAGCCACCCATTATTAGCTTTTTATGTTTTAATTTAGGGCTGGGCTAACCAGTTAGACCTCACTAGTCACACTGAAACCACATGCAACCTTATCTTATTTCTGTCTTTTTTGCAGAGCTAGGGATCAAACTCAGGGCCTGTGCATGCTAGGCAAGCACTCTACCACTGAGCTATACGTTCAGCCCCTGCATTATCTCAGATTCACATCCTAATTATAGGTTCTTTGTGACCTTCCTGAAAGGGTGGCTCACCTATGTCTGATTTAGAGAATCACACGCTGAGCAACAGTGTTGTATCCTAGGAACCAGAGAAAATGGCTAAGACTGGAAAAGTAGGAACTCCAGGACTATAGCACTATGGTAGCTTAGTGGGAAGAAGTCAGAATTACTTGTGTTCAAATCCAGGCTCTATCAAGAACCATCAGACTCTCACACTGGGCAAGTTCATTAGCCTTCTTGAACCCTAGTTCCCTCATCTATAATGATAGGGATAATAATGCCTACTGTGCAGAGACAGGGGTCAAAAGGACTCCATAATACAGGTGAAAAGCCATCTTGGTAAATGTTTTAGCTACTTGAAGCATAATCAAATTATGGACAAAATGGAATTTGAAGGCTGCAGCTCTCCTAACTGCTTCATGATACTATTTCTAACACCTATAGAGTTTTCGTGAATTCCTTGTTAATGGCGAAATCCCCACTCACTGTCAAAGAGGAGTTTATGGATACACAGTCATTCTGTTCCTCTTCAGGAAAGAAAACTAAGGCCAGGTTTGCTCTACCTTATGTCCACACACATCTAGATAGTGATTTCTGCTCAGAGCTGTAGAATACTCTTAAGTCTCGTGGGTCTTTTGACTAGGTCTACTTCAAGGCTCCATGCTGGATATGGCATGAAGTGTCATATGTTAACAAACAAACAAAAAATCAGAAAAGGTCTGTGAGCAAAACAACAACTAGTCAGGTGAGGTGGCTCATGCCTATAATTCCATGACTCAGGAGGCCCTGGCAGGAGGATTGCAAGTTCAAAGCAAACTTCAGCAATTTAGTGAGGCCCTGAGCAATTTAGTGAGACCCTGACTCAAAAACAAAAAAACAAAAAACAAACAAAACAAAACAAAAAACAAGGCTTGGGGATAAAGCTCAGTGGTAAAGTGCCCTTGGGTTCAATCCCTAGTACCAAAATATAAACAACAACAACAAAATAACAACCACTTTTTACTGTGGAACCTATGGTTCTGGACTAGAAATCGCATTTGAGAATTCTGGAAGGAACATTTGAAATTTATTTTTTAAATGGGAGTCATGTAGGCATGGGGGTGCACACATGTAATACCAGTGACTTGGGAGGTGGGGGCAGGAGGATTGAAAGTCCAAAGCCAGCCTCAGCCAATTAGTGAGGCCTTAAGCAACTCAGCAAGAAACCCTGTCTCAAAATAAAAAATGAAAAGGGATGGGGATGTAATTAGGTAGTTAAGTGCCCCTGGGTTCAATCCCCAGTACCAAATAAAATAAAACACTAAAATGGGATTCAAGGCCTAAAGAAGTAAAAATCACTTACCCACGTAAATGACAGAACTGGGAGACCAGATCCTCTGCTCTGTGGAAGGAAGACAAAGAACACTTTCCAGTCATTGAACTGTGTACTCTTTCAGACCCAAATCATTCAGTATGTCTTATCTTTCCTAAGAACATGCCCAACACTTTGAGGGATGCTTTCCTCCTCTCTGCTGTGGACACGAAGAGTAAGTTTCACTCTATGAGGTGGGTCTGCAATAGGGGCTTCTTGTGGTCAGTTTGGTAAAGCACTGCCACTTCTTTTCACCAGAGGGCACACCACTGATCCATTCACTGACTTATCAGCAATGAATGCAGGTGACACCTTCCTTTTAAGCACTTCACAGTTTATATAAAAGCTCATATTCATCTCACTTTTTGTCTTCTTTTCCACTTTTAAGAAGGTATCTTGAGTATAATTTATTCCCAATTATTAAGGTTCAGGGATGAAATGTGAATCACCAGCTTTTCTAAGAAGATTGCAATAAAAAGACCAACTAACAATAGCATCTTTTCCCCATTTGCGATTTTTCCCAAAGAAAGTATACTATTTTATTTTTTGCAACTCTCAAATAGTTAACTCTTCAGAAAGATCTTTCTTGTCCACCCAATACTTAGTGCTAACAATTATACAGGCTTTACTCTGTGCTAGATGTTGTTTAAGTCACTTTCGTGTATTTACGTTTTAAACTTCAGCACAAGCCTATGAGGTATTATTTTTATCTCACTATGATGTGGGCACTATTTTTATTGTTGACATATTGCAACTGAGAAAACTCTTCCATATGACTTCAGCTCTTCCATATGACTTCCCCCAGATATCTACATATCTCAAAAGGATAAATAACTTGCTCAAAATCACACAGTAAGTAGTAGAGCCTGGATTTGAACTCTAATCATTTAGTGCCACTGGGATTACAGGCATGTGCCACCCTGCCAGTCTTCTCATTAAAATTTATTCCAATGAGACAGGTGCAGTGGCACATGCTTGTAATCCCAGTGACTCAGGAGGCTGAGACAGGAGGATCACAAGTTCCAAGCCAGGGTCAGCAATGTGGTGAGGATTTAAGTAACTTAGCAAGATCCTATCTAAAAAACAAAACAACAACAACAACAACACAAATACAAATAAAAATGGGCTGGGGATGTGGTTCGGTGGCTAAGTGCCCTGGGTTCAATTCCCTGTAATAAGAAAAAAATTTTTTAAAATTTTATCGAGGTTAGAGGTATAGTAGTTCAGTGGTAGAGAGCTTGCCTAGCATGTAGGAGGTCCTGGGTTTGAGCTCTGGCACCACCACAGTGGGGAAAAGTTTATCCCATTGTCCCCAAAATATACTCTAGAGCAAGAGGATTCAGTCCAGGATCACTCTCTTCTTGTACTGGGGATTGAATTTAGGGGTGCTTTACCACTTAGCTACATCCCTAGTCCTTTTTATTTTGAGACAGAGTCTTATCAATTGTTGAGGTCGCTTTGAACTTGTGATTCTCCTTCCTTACTGGGATTACTATTTTTTAGTTTTTGGCGGACACAACATCTTTGTATGTGGTGCTGAGGATGGAACCCTGGCCGCACGTATGCCAGGTGAGCGTGCTACTGCTTGAGCCACATCCCCAGCCCCAGTCCTGTCTCTTAAACAACAAATATTGATGATGCACTTGCTACTATGGGTTATATAAGTCTTCTAATATCTCAGTTGCAACCATTGCCCTCTTGTAGTCTCATACAGCAGCCAGAGTGATCCTTATTTAAAAAGTCAGATAATTTTACTCCTTAATTTCCTTTAACATCAAAAGTAAAAAAAAAAAAAAAAATCAGCTCTTCTATATGACTTCTCCCAGGTATCTGCATAGCTAACCCCCCCATTTCTTTGTTGTTTTTCTTTTTTTTCTGAATTCAGGGGCACTCAACCACTGAGCCAAATTCCCAGCTCTATTTTGTATTTTATTTAGACACAGGGTCTCATTGAGTTGCCTGGCTGTTGATGAGGCTGGCTTTGAACTCCTGTCTCAGCCTCCCCAGCTGCTGGGATTATAGGCAAGCGCCACCTCACCCAGCTTCTTTGTTTCGTAAAAACGCTCATTACCCCATCTCTCTTTTTTTTTTTTTTTTTTAAATTTTTATTGTTGGTTGTTCAAAACATTACATAGTTCTTGACATATCATATTTCACACTTTGATTCAAGTGGGTTATGAACTCCCATTTTTACCCCCTATACAGATTGCAGAATCACATCGGTTACACATCCACTGATTTACATATTGCCATACTAGTGTCTGTTGTATTCTGCTGCCTTTCCTATCCTCTACTATCCCCCCTCCCCTCCCCTCCTCACCCCATCTCTTTATCCTACTGTTTTTTTTCCCTCTTCTATCACATATCACTTTTTAACGCAATAAGTAATCTATTATTATTTATATTCTGTCTTCTATAAACTACAGGATGAGGATAAAGATTTTTGTTTTCCGTGTTCACTGAATTACTCAAGTGTCTACAACTGCAATGGTACATAGTTGGTGCTCCATAGAATAAACCAGCGTAAAGGGTACACTAAGTGCCAGGTACTGTTCTTGGCATTGGGGATCAACAACAACAACAAAAAAACTTCCAGCCTTTGTAGAACTCCTACGGGAGTACGCTTAAGTCAGTAGCCTATTTTCCAATCTTGGCTCCACCGTTTCTTTCCTGTGAGATTTTGGGCAAGTTTAACTTCTGGGCCTCGCAGTTTCACCAGTCCTTATGCGGATTAAGTGGGGGAAAAAATAGCCTCTGTATAGCATTTAGTGTAAGAAACACTTTAATATTGGTTTCCCTTCCTTCCTGTTCGGAGGACGGGAGTCTGACATCTGTGCCACAGGTCTAGGCGAGGTCTTCACAAGGCCTTGGAAGGTGCAAACGGGTTGCTATAGTCAAGCTTACCCGATTTTTAACTGAAGATGTTCTGGTGGGAGAGTGCTTAACAGGGTCGGCATGAGAAACGAGTGAATGCCTAGAGTCACCCACTTCGCCGTTTTGCCTCGGAAAGGTCCCGCCGGTTCCCCTAGGAAGAGTCACAAGGAAGGGAAGGGGAAGAAAAAGAATAGTTGGCTACACTTGAAAACTACAAATCTCGGCTCGCCCAGCGGTAGACAACTACGCGTCCCAGTGGTGTCTCTGGCCGGATCTTCGGGGTCCCTTAGGGCTTGTGACCGGGGTTCAGCCAGCCTGGGCACGGGGTAGCCCGAAGCTGCCCGGAGAATCCGCCAGGCTCTGACGTCGCTGCGCGTACGCCACTCACGTGCCGGACGTGACGTAGGGAGAGTTCCGGCTTCGGCCTCCGCCGCTGCCTCCGCTACTCCAGCGCCGCCGCCGCCGCTGCCGCGGCTTGTGATTCCTAAAATGGCGCCGCTAGATCTGGACAAGTATGTGGAGATAGCGCGGCTGTGCAAGTACCTGCCGGAGAACGACCTGAAGGTGAGCCCGACCGGAGGGAGACCCACTTGCGGGGCTCGCCCCTTCCGGCTGCGGGGCGTCCGCCGGCCCGCCCTTCCTCTCTGCGGGACCCCTGCCGGGTGTACCGGCGGGTCGCAGTGGAGGGCCCTCCGCGGTGCCTGACGATGCGGTCCACCTTGGCGTCACGCGGAGAGCCGGGGAAGCCGGAGTCCCCCGAATGCTGTCCTGGTTCCCTTGGCTGCGATCCCGAGGGATGTCGCGGCCTCTGCCCCGGGGTCGCCTGTTCTGGCCTTCGGACTGTCCCAGCTGCTTTGCTTAAAGGACTTGTCCTCCAGACGCACGCCCGGGTCCTCCGAGTTGGAGGCGAGCCCGGGGGGCGGTGCGCCGGGAGAGGGTCTTCCCCACCAGAGGTGACAGCGGCGCGGGAGGCCGGCATCTGACAGGCGTACCGTCCGTGGGTTCCTGAGGAGTGGGAAGGGGTGGACCGCAGCAGTGTGGCAATGATGTGACAGAATGTTAGGTTGCCTCTTTTAACTTACCACTCTTTCACGTCGCCTTTTTTGAGCGAGTGCGTTCGTACTTCAGCATGAATCCGGTTTCCGAGCACNCTATTTAAAAGTCTCTAGATTCAATTCTAGATTAAATTCCTGGAGTGCTGGGCCAGTACAATTTGTTCTGAGAATTTACCAATGGACCTGGAATAGAGTAGAAGGGAGTGAAGGATGAGTGAATGAAGAAAGGAAATGGATTAATGAAGAGATAAAATGATAAAAACGAACTGAGGCCTAGGACACTGACTATAGCCCCAGAGCCTAAAGCTCAGTGGGTGGGCTTTGCATGAGCAGGGACCTCTCCTAGCCGCCCCTGCTATCTCCCTCGCGGAGTCCCATCCCGTTGTGGGAACTCTAGGGTACAAGAGACAGGGCGAGGAGAGAAATGCTGGTGGCCGGGTCGGAGACTGGTGTCCACTCCAAGGTAAAAGATACGCCCTTCCCCCTCCCCCCAGGCCCGGAGATTCCCCAGGTTCAGGACTACTTTACCTGCGGCAGCTCAGGCCAGTCCCTATCCGTGGCTCCGCCCCTGAAGGGGGCGGGACTCAGTCCATTGCCCCTCCCCACAGGCCCCGGAAGCGCGTCGGGGCCAACAGCTTCCAACAGCTTTCCGACTTGGGCTGTCAGCTGCCTGGGAAGGGGCGTAGAGGGAACGCTCGGGACCCCGAAGTCCTCCAGCAGGAACAGGCCGGGCTTTCCCTGGAGTCCTCCCTCCCCAGCGGAGAAAATAAGCCAGGGTTACTTGGAAACGACATACAAGCGAAATGCCCGGCGTTAGATGTCCACTTGGGCAGCTGGTCTGTGACCAGTTCAAGTTTGGTGCCTTAAATAGCTGACTCATTCTGTAATTGCCATTTGAATTATAGCATGCTCCGGACAACATGCCCTGGCCTCTAGGACTTTATAGTCTAACTTGAAAATGGAGAAACAGGAATGATTGTAAAGAATGAAGGGAGGGGCTGGGGCTCAGTGGCAGAGCACTTGCCTTGCACGTGTGATCAACTATAGGTTCGATCCTCAGCACCACATAAAAAATAATAAACAAAATAAAGGTATTGTGTCCATCCACAACTAAAAAAAAAATGCAGGGAATAAAAAGCTCATCACTTCTGGAGAAGTGACTTATTCTGGGCCTCAGTGTCCTCCATCTTTAACATGGAGCCAATCATATTTCTGTGACAGTAGTGGTTGGAAGTACAGGAGATAATGTAAAGTGCTCAGCACCCAGGTGCTGGCACAGAGCAGGTCCTCTGTGAAGGGATAAAGCTCTTTGTGGTTATACATGAACTACTGTGGGTAGGTATGCACATCTGCATTTTTAAATTTTATTTAGAGACAGGATCTCAGTGAGTTGCTTAGCATCTTGCTTTTGCTGAGGTTGGCTTTGAACTTGTGATCCTCCTGCCTCAGCCTCCCGAGCCATTCCCAGCTCTTTATATTTTTTATTTTGAGATTGTCTTCCTAAGTTGCTGAGGCTGGCCTTGAATTTATGACCTTCCTGCTCCAGCCTCTTCTGTTGCTGGCATTACAGGCCTATCCCATTGGACCTGACATGTATTTTGATATTAACTTGACATTGGACCCTGAAACAATTTGAAAAATAATCAGTGAGATTTTTCTGTAGACTTCTCAGTTTGACCAACATTACATTTCCTTCCTACCTTAAGGAAATATAATTATTAAACCATTTTATTTCCTGTTGAAACACAATTGGACTGTATTTAGCTTTTATCTGTTTAATAAACCTTTCTTCCCCCAACCTTTTGTAGCTACTAAGAAAAGAATTCTGGATTTTTCTTTGCAAGTAGAGACATTTCTTCTGTCCTGGAAATGTTTTTATCAGATTAATTTTCTTGTGCTGCTTGGTGTATTTAAAGAAATTTAATTTTGTTTCTGTTTCTTGGCATTAGTGCAAACTAAAAATAGGTAGGCCAAGAAAGTATTGCAGGAGTACCTTTTCTGAGGCTTTAAAGCCAAAATAAAAGATTCTATCAGAGGAAGAAATGTAATTGGGGCCACTTAATGAACATGATGGAAAAGATTTTTTTTCCTGGTAGAAAAGAAGTCAGAAATTTGCTATGTTTTAAATTGATCAGATGTTGGCGGTACTAGGTCAAATACTAAATATATATTTCTAGATCTAATCACAGTTTCTCAATAGCTGAATTGGAAATGGTCAAATCACTAGTACCAAATGGAATCTACCTGCTTTAAAGGAATAAGAATGAAGTATATAAACAAATAGACAGCAGTGTAACCTCTTTTGTAGAGAACTCATTTGATTCTCATCCACAAGAAAGATTTTAGAGAATACCGTAGAAGTTACAGATTTCATACCTGGCAAAGTAAAATAATGAATGATAAAAGGCAGATTTGTTGAATACTTAAACTTAAGAATTTCGTTAGTATTTTTCCCTTTATTTCGGGGGAGTGCTCTGCCATTGAGCTACACCTCAGCCTTAAACCTATGGAGTTTTGGAGGAGAAGTTCTATAACTTGAAAATGTTCTGATCTGTTGGACAGTTCTTAAAGGAGACATGTAAGTAAAGAATTGCATAGTGAACTACTGTTCAGTTTTTAAACAAATTTTTTAGTTGTAGATGGACACATTCCCTTTATTTTGTTTATTTTTATGTGGTGCTGGGATCCAACCCAGTGCCTCATGTATGCTTGGTAAGCACTCTACCACTGAGCCACAACCCTGGCCCTTTTTTTTTCTTTTTTTTTTTAACTGAAAAGCTGAATACAGTTATTATAGATGAGACTGGGAAAATACTAGAATCTCTCTCAAGGCTGAAACATAAATAATTGTATAATTCCATAGTAACAACTTTTATGCATTACAATGGGATCTTTTTTGGAACTCACTTTATGTTTAGTCTGAGCCATTTTTCAGTTTTGTTTTTTATCTTTGTGTGTGTGTGTGTGTTTTTCTTGGAATTCAACCCAGGGGTGTTTTACCACTTAGTGATATACCCAGCCTTTTTTATTTTTAAACATTGCCATCCTCCTGTCAGTCTCTTGAGTAGCTTTTTTTTTTTAAATTTAAAAAATGTTTTTATCTTTGAGTACATTGACACAGGCCTATAATCCCAGCAACTTGGGAGGCTGAAGCAGGAGGATGACAAATTTGAGGTCAGCCTTGGCTAATTAGTAAGGCTTATCTCAATAAAAACTAAAAAGGGCTGGGTAATCTAGCTCAGTGGTAGATCACCCTTGGGTTCAGTCCCTGGTCGTGAAAAAAACAAATAAAAAATCATTTCCAACTTTTTTTTGTACTGGGGATTGAATTCAGAGGTGCTTTCTCACTGTGCAACATTCCCAGCCCGTTTTTTATGTTTTATTCTGAGAAAGGGTCTTGTTAAGTTGCTTAAGGCCTCACTAAATTGTTGAGGCTGGCTTTGAAATTCTTCCTGCCTTAGCTTCCCCAGCCACTGGGGTTACAGATATGTGCCACTACACCCAGCTCTGTTCTTTATTTTCTAAACGAACATTGCTTTGCTCCATGGCACTTTACTGCTCCATTTTACCATTTACAGTGTTCTGCCTTGTATGATAGCATGTATGTCTGTTATTTGATGGCAAGATTCTTGAGGAACAGAACCATTTCTTGTGTATTTTCCAGTTTTGGAACATTGACTTGTATATGATAATCAGTAAAGAGTTCAAGTAGAAAAAACAAGAAGGAAAGAACATGTGAGCAGAAAAAAATACCATAAACAATAGTGTGTAGTCCTGAGAGAACGCAGGTTGTTCAGAAATTTGAAGTGGTTTGGTATGGCTGGAGGTGGGGTTGGGAATATAGGTAGAAGCTGAATTATGGAAGACAAAGTTGATGTGCTTGGATTTTTATCTCTTGGGTGGCACATGAACGCATTGCAGTTTTTTTTCCTGTGTTGGGGATTGAACCCAGGGTCTCATGCATGCTAGGTAAATGCTCTACCTCTACCACTGAGCTACGCCCCAGGCCTGATATGCTTTTTATATTTAATTTAATTTAATTTAGTTTAATTATTTGTTTTTGGTACCAGAGATTGAACTCAGGGGTACTCGACCATTGAGCTGCATCCCCAACCCTATTTTGTATTTAATTTAGAGACAGGGTCTCACTGAGTTGCTCAGTGCCTTGCCATTACTGAGGTTGTCTTTTTTTTTTTTTAAAGAGAGAATTTTAATATTTATTTTTTAGTTTTCGGCGGACACAACATCTTTGTTTATATGTGGTGCTGAGGATGGAACCCAGGCCGCTCGCATGCCAGGCGAGCGCGCTACCGCTTGAGCCACATCCCCAGCCCCTGAGGTTGTCTTTGAACTTGTGATCCTCCTGCCTCAGCCTCCCAAGCTGCTGGGATTACAGGTGTGTGCCGCCGTGCCCAGCTTTTCATATTTTTGAGAAAACAAATCATACTGTGATTTTGGGATATTGTTAATATGTGGCTAATTAAAAAAAGTACATTCATTGAAAACTAATATAAGAGTATACTCTTGTGTGTTGTAGGAATATACAAAAAATCATGAAGGAATCTGAATTGATTTTGGAAAGCATAGCTATAGACAGGAATGCTCTCGGGGATTTTTTTTCCCCCCCAGTGCTAGGGGTGGAACCCAGTGCTTTGCACGTCCTAGGCTAGAGCTCTACCATTGAGCCTCATTCCCAGCTCCTCTTGAGTAATTTTTTTTTTTTTTTTTTTTTTATT